>NC_082724.1:56996704-57298062 GCF_030144855.1 Hypanus sabinus | reverse complement strand
GCACTCTACATGCAATATCTATATCGTTGCAAATCACCCTGAGTAGTTATGTACACAACCTTACCACAGAATGCATTGAATAGAAAGCAATGCTTTGAACTCAATGGAGTGTACAGTTGAATTTTGCTGATAACTACCATGTGCTAACATGATGTAAACATTGTTATTATACTACCCATATGATTTAGAGTTGACTGCACCCAATTCTATGAGTGTGCTACCTATACTCCAGAAGTTACTTTCAGTAACATTACCTTCTTTACACAGTTAAACTTCAGCCTTTGCAGAATTAAACCACATCAATTCCTGTTCCACTGTAAATGCTACCAGGTAGGTTACTGAATTCAGCTTGCATTGGGGTATTCCATGGCACTGAGCACTCTACATGCAATATCTTTACAGTTCCAAATCACCCAGAGTAGTTATGTACACAACCTTACCACAGAATGCATTGAATAGAACATAATACCTTCAACTCAATGGAGTGTACAGTTGAATTTTGCGGATAACTACTATGTGCTAACATGATGTAAACATTGTTATTATACTACCCATATGATTTAGAGTTGTCTGCAACCAATTTTATGAGTGTGCTACCTATGCTCCAGAAGTTACTTTCAGTAAAATTACCTTCTTTGCACAGTGGAACTTTAGCCTTTGCAGAATTTAACCAAGTCAATGGCTGTTCCACTGTAAATGGTACCAGGTAGGTTACTGAATTCAGCTTTCATTGGAGTATTTCAGGGCACTGTGAATTCTACATGCAGTATCTATATCGTTCCAAATCACCCTGAGTAGTTATGTACACAACCTTACCACAGAATGCATTGAATAGAAAGTAATGCTTTGAACTCAATGGAGTGTACAGTTGAATTTTGCTGATAACCACTATGTGCTAACATGATGTAAACATTGTTATTATACTACCGATATGATTTAGAGTTGTTTGCACCCAATTCTATGAGTGTGCTACCTATAATCCAGAAGTTACTTTCAGTAACATTACCTTCTCTGTACAGTGGAACTTTAGCCTTTGCAGAATTAAACCAAGTCAGTGGCTGTTTCACTGTAAATGGTACCATGTAGGTTACTGAATTCAGCTTGCATTAGAGTACTCCATGGAACTGAGCACTCTACATGCAATATCTATAGCGTTCCAAATCACCCTGAGTAGTTATGTACACAACCTTACCACAGAATGCATTGAATAGAAAGCAATGCTTTGAACTCAATGGAGTGTACAGTTGAATTTCGCTGATAACTACTATGTGCTAACATGATGTAAACATTGTTATTATACTACCCATATGATTTAGAGTTGTCTGCACCCAGTTCTATGAGTGTGCTACCTATACTCCAGAAGTTACTTTCAGCAACATTACCTTCTCTATACAGTGGAACTTTAGCCTTTGCAGAATTAAACCAAGTCAGTGGCTGTTTCACTGTAAATGGTACCATGTAGGTTACTGAATTCAGCTTGAATTGGAGTACTCCATGGAACTGAGCACTCTACATGCAATATCTATATAGTTCCAAATCACCCTGAGTAGTTATGTACACAACCTTACCACAGAATGCCTTGAATAGAAAGCAATGCTTTGAACTCAATGGAGTGTACAGTTGAATTTTGCTGATAACAACCATGTGCTAACATGCTGTAAACATTGTTATTATACTACCCATATGATTTAGAGTTGACTGCACCCAATTCTATGAGTGTGCTTCCTATACTCCAGAAGTTACTTTCAGTAACATTACGTTCTTTGCACAGTGGACCTTTAGCCGTTGCAGAATTTAACCAAGTCAATGGCTGTTCCACTGTAAATGGTACCAGGTAGGTTACTGAATTCAGCTTTCATTGGAGTATTCCAGGGCGCTGTGAATTCTACATGCAATATCTATATCGTTCCAAATCACCCTGAGTAGTTATGTACACAACCTTACCACAGAATGCATTGAATAGAAGGTAATGCATTCAACTCAATGGAGTGTACACTTCAATTTTGCTGATAACTACTATGTGCTAACATGATGCAAACCTTGTTATTATATTACCGATATGATTTAGAGTGGTTTGCACCCAATTCTATGAGTGTGCTACCTATAATCCAGAAGTTACTTTCAGTAACATTAACTTCTCTGCACAGTGGAACTTTAGGCTTTGCAGAATTATACCAAGTCAGTGGCTGTTTCACTGTAAATGGTACCATGTAGGTTACTGAATTTAACTTGCATTAGAGTACTCCATGGAACTGAGCACTCTACATGCAATATCTATATCGGTGCAAATCACCCTGAGTAGTTATGTACACAACCTTACCACAGAATGCATTGAATAGAAAGCAATGCTTTGAACTCAATGGAGTGTACAGTTGAATTTTGCTGATAACTACTATGTGCTAACATGATGTAAACATTGTTATTATACTACCCATATGATTTATAGTTGACTGCACCCAATTCTATGAGTTTGCTACCTATACTTCAGAAGTTACGTTCAGTATCACTACCTTCTTTACACAGTGGAACTTCAGCCTTTGCATAATTAAACCAAATGAATGGCTGTTCCACTGTAAATGCTACCAGGTAGGTTACTGAATTCATCTTGCATTGGAGTATTCCAGGGCACTGTGAATTCTACATGCAATATCTATATCGTTCCAAATCACCCTGAGTAGTTATGTACACAAACTTACCACAGAATGCATTGAATAGAAAGTAATGCTTTGAACTCAATGGAGTGTACAGTTGAATTTTGCTGATAACCACTATGTGCTAACATGATGTAAACATCGTTATTATACTACCCATATGATTTAGAGTTGTCTGCACCCAGTTCTATGAGTGTGCTACCTATACTCCAGAAGTTACTTTCAGCAACATTACCTTCTCTA
Organism: Hypanus sabinus; assembly: GCF_030144855.1. NCBI lineage: Eukaryota > Metazoa > Chordata > Chondrichthyes > Myliobatiformes > Dasyatidae > Hypanus > Hypanus sabinus. Next base: position 57,295,168 of record NC_082724.1, on the reverse strand, counting down.
TACAGTGGAACTTTAGCCTTTGCAGAATTAAACCAAGTCAGTGGCTGTTTCACTGTAAATGGTACCATGTAGGTTACTGAATTCAGCTTGAATTGGAGTACTCCATGGAACTGAGCACTCTACATGCAATATCTATATAGTTCCAAATCACCCTGAGTAGTTATGTACACAACCTTACCACAGAATGCCTTGAATAGAAAGCAATGCTTTGAACTCAATGGAGTGTACAGTTGAATTTTGCTGATAACAACCATGTGCTAACATGCTGTAAACATTGTTATTATACTACCCATATGATTTAGAGTTGACTGCACCCAATTCTATGAGTGTGCTTCCTATACTCCAGAAGTTACTTTCAGTAACATTACGTTCTTTGCACAGTGGACCTTTAGCCGTTGCAGAATTTAACCAAGTCAATGGCTGTTCCACTGTAAATGGTACCAGGTAGGTTACTGAATTCAGCTTTCATTGGAGTATTCCAGGGCGCTGTGAATTCTACATGCAATATCTATATCGTTCCAAATCACCCTGAGTAGTTATGTACACAACCTTACCACAGAATGCATTGAATAGAAGGTAATGCATTCAACTCAATGGAGTGTACACTTCAATTTTGCTGATAACTACTATGTGCTAACATGATGCAAACCTTGTTATTATATTACCGATATGATTTAGAGTGGTTTGCACCCAATTCTATGAGTGTGCTACCTATAATCCAGAAGTTACTTTCAGTAACATTAACTTCTCTGCACAGTGGAACTTTAGGCTTTGCAGAATTATACCAAGTCAGTGGCTGTTTCACTGTAAATGGTACCATGTAGGTTACTGAATTTAACTTGCATTAGAGTACTCCATGGAACTGAGCACTCTACATGCAATATCTATATCGGTGCAAATCACCCTGAGTAGTTATGTACACAACCTTACCACAGAATGCATTGAATAGAAAGCAATGCTTTGAACTCAATGGAGTGTACAGTTGAATTTTGCTGATAACTACTATGTGCTAACATGATGTAAACATTGTTATTATACTACCCATATGATTTATAGTTGACTGCACCCAATTCTATGAGTTTGCTACCTATACTTCAGAAGTTACGTTCAGTATCACTACCTTCTTTACACAGTGGAACTTCAGCCTTTGCATAATTAAACCAAATGAATGGCTGTTCCACTGTAAATGCTACCAGGTAGGTTACTGAATTCATCTTGCATTGGAGTATTCCAGGGCACTGTGAATTCTACATGCAATATCTATATCGTTCCAAATCACCCTGAGTAGTTATGTACACAAACTTACCACAGAATGCATTGAATAGAAAGTAATGCTTTGAACTCAATGGAGTGTACAGTTGAATTTTGCTGATAACCACTATGTGCTAACATGATGTAAACATCGTTATTATACTACCCATATGATTTAGAGTTGTCTGCACCCAATTCTTTGAGTGTGCTACCTATACTCCAGAAATTACTTTCAGTAACATTACCGTCTCTACAAAGTGGAACTTTAGACTTTGCAGAAGTAATCCAAGTCAATGGCTGTTCCACTCGAAATGGTAACAGGTAGGTTACTGAATTCAGCTTGCATTGGTGTATTCCATGGCACTGAGCACTCTACATGCAATATCTATACAGTTCCAAATCACCCAGAGTAGTAAAGTACACAACCTTACCACAGAATGCATTGAATAGAAAGTAATGCATTCAACTCAATGGAGAGTACAGTTGAATTTTGCTGATAACAACTATGTGCTAACATGATGTAAACATTGTTATTATACAACCCATATGATTTAGAGTTGTCTGCACCCAATTCTATGAGTGTGCTACCTATACTCCAGAAGTTACTTTCAGTAACATTACCTTCTCTACACAGTGGAACTTTAGCCTTTGCAGAATTAAACCAAGTCAGTGGCTGTTTCACTGTAAATGGTACCATGTAGGTTTCTGAATTCAGCTTGCACTGGAGTACTCCATGGAACTGAGCACTCTACATGCAATATCTATATCGTTCCAAATCACCCTGAGTAGTTATGTACACAACCTTACCACAGAATGCATTGAATAGAAAGCAATGCTTTGAACTCAATGGAGTGTACAGTTGAATTTTGCTGATAACTACTATGTGCTAACATGATGTAAACATTGTTAGTATACTAACAATATGATTTAGTGTTGACTGCACCCAATTCTATGAGTGTGCTACCTATACTCCAGAAGTTACTTTCAGTAACATTACCTTCTTTACACAGTGGAACTTCAGCCTTTGCAGAATTAAACCAAATCAATGGCTGTTCCACTGTAAATGCTACCAGGTAGGTTACTGAATTCAGCTTGCATTGGAGTATTCCATGGCACTGAGCACTCTACATGCAATATGTTTACAGTTCCAAATCACCCAGAGTAGTTATGTACACAACCTTACCACAGAATGCATTGAATAGAACGTAATACCTTCAACTCAATGGAGTGTACAGTTGAATTTTGCGGATAACTACTATGTGCTAACATGATGTAAACATTGTTAGTATACTAACAATATGATTTAGAGTTGTCTGCAACCAATTTTATGAGTGTGCTACCTATACTCCAGAAGTTACGTTCAGTATCATTACCTTCTTTACACAGTGGAACATTAGCCTTTGCATAATTAAACCAAATCAATGGCTGTTCCACTGTAAATGCTACCAGGTAGGTTACTGAATTCAGCTTGCATTGGAGTATTCCATGGCACTGAGCACTCTACATGCAATATCTTTACAGTTCCAAATCACCCAGAGTAGTTATGTACACAACCTTACCACAGAATGCATTGAATAGAACGTAATACCTTCAACTCAATGGAGTGTACAGTTGAATTTTGCGGATAACTACTATGTGCTAACATGATGTAAACATTGTTAGTATACTAACAATATGATTTAGAGTTGTCTGCAACCAATTTTATGAGTGTGCTACCTATACTCCAGAAGTTACGTTCAGTATCATTACCTTCTTTACACAGTGGAACATTAGCCTTTGCATAATTAAACCAAATCAATGGCTGTTCCACTGTAAATGCTACCAGGTAGGTTACTGAATTCATCTTGCATTGGTGTATTCCATGGCACTGAGCACTCTACATGCAATATCTATACAGTTCCAAATCACCCAGAGTGGTTATGTACACAACCTTACCACAGAATGCATTGAATAGAACGTAATACCTTCAACTCAATGGAGTGTACATTTGAATTTTGCGGATAACTACTATGTGCTAACATGATGTAAACATTGTTAGTATACTAACAATATGATTTAGAGTTGTCTGCAACCAATTTTATGAGTGTGCTACCTATGCTCCAGAGGTTACTTTCAGTAAAATATCCTTCTTTGCACAGTGGAACTCTAGCCGTTGCAGAATTTAACCAAGTCAATGGCTGTTCCACTGTAAATGGTACCAGGTAGGTTACTGAATTCAGCTTTCATTGGAGTATTCCAGGGCACTGTGAATTCTACATGCAATATCTATATCGTTCCAAATCACCCTGAGTAGTTACGTACACAACCTTACCACAGAATGCATTGAATAGAAAGTAATGCTTTGAACTCAATGGAGTGTACAGTTGAATTTTGCTGATAACCACTATGTGCTGACATGATGTAAACATTGTTATTATACTACCAATATTATTTAGAGTTGTTTGCACCCAATTCCATGAGTGTGCTACCTATAATCCAAAAGTTACTTTCAGTAACATTACCGTCTCTACAAAGTGGAAGTTTAGACTTTGCATAAGTAATCCAAGTCAAAGGCTGTTCCACTCTAAATGGTAACAGGTAGGTTACTGCATTCAGCTTGCATTGGTGTATTCCATGGCACTGAGCACTCTACATGCAATATCTATACAGTTCCAAATCACCCAGAGTAGTAATATACACAACCTTACCACAGAATGCATTGAATAGAAAGTAATGCATTCAACTCAATGGAGAGTACAGTTGAATTTTGCTGATAACAACTATGTGCTAACATGATGTAAACATTGTTATTATACTACCCATATGATTTAGAGTTGTCTGCACCCAATTCTATGAATGTGCTACCTATACTCCAGAAATTACTTTCAGTAACATTACCGTCTCTACAAAGTGGAAGTTTAGACTTTGCAGAAGTAATCCAAGTCAATGGCTGTTCCACTCTAAATGGTAACAGGTAGGTTACTGAATTCAGCTTGCATTGGTGTATTCCATGGCACTGAGCACTCTACATGCAATATCTATACAGTTCCAAACCACCCAGAGTTGTTAAGTACACAACCTTACCACAGAATGCATTGAATAGAAAGTAATGTATTCAACTCAATGGAGTGTACAGTTCAATTTTGCTGATAACTACTATGTGCTAACGTGATGTAAACATTTCTAGTATACTAACAATATGATTTAGAGTTGTCTGCAACCAATTTTATGAGTGTGCTACCTATGCTCCAGAAGTTACTTTCAGTAAAATTACCTTCTTTGCACAGTGGAACTTTAGCCTTTGCAGAATTAAACCAAGTCAGTGGCTGTTTCACTGTAAATGGTACCATGTAGGTTACTGAATTCAGCTTGCATTAGAGTACTCCATGGAACTGAGCACTCTACATGCAATATCTATAGCGTTCCAAATCACCCTGAGTAGTTATGTACACAACCTTACCACAGAATGCATTGAATAGAAAGCAATGCTTTGAACTCAATGGAGTGTACAGTTGAATTTTGCTGATAACTACTATGTGCTAACATGATGTAAACATTGTTATTATACTACCCATATGATTTAGAGTTGCCTGCACCCAATTCTATGAGTGTGCTACCTATACTCCAGCAGTTACTTTCAGTAACATTACCTTCTTTACACAGTGGAACTTCAGCCTTTGCAGAATTAAACCAAATCAATGGCTGTTCCACTGTAAATGCTACCAGGTAGGTTACTGAATTCAGCTTGCATTGGAGTATTCCATGGCACTGAGCACTCTACATGCAATATCTTTACAGTTCCAAATCAACCAGAGTAGTTATGTACACAACCTTTCCACAGAATGCATTGAATAGAACGTAATACCTTCAACTCAATGGAGTGTACAGTTGAATTTTGCGGATAACTACTATGTGCTAACATGATGTAAACATTGTTAGTATACTAACAATATGATTTAGAGTTGTCTGCAACCAATTTTATGAGTGTGCTACCTATGCTCCAGAAGTTACTTTCAGTAAAATTACCTTTTCTGCACAGTGGATCTTTAGCCTTTGCAGAATTTAACCAAGTCAATGGCTGTTCCACTGTAAGTGGTACCAGGTAGGGTACTGAATTCAGCTTGCATTGGAGTATTCCATGGCACTGAGCACTCTACATGCAATATCTATACAGTTCCAAACCACCCAGAGTTGTTATGTACACAACCTTACAACAGAATGTATTGAATAGAAAGTAATGCATTCAACTCAATGGAGTGTACAGTTCAATTTTGCTGATAACTACTATGTGCTAACATGATGTAAACATTGTTATTATACTACCGATATGATTTAGAGTTGTCTGCACGAAATTCTATGAGTGTGCTACCTATACTCCAGAAGTTACTTTCAGCAACATTACCTTCTCTACACAGTGGAACTTTAGCCTTTGCAGAATTAAACCAAGTCAGTGGCTGTTTCACTGTAAATGGTACCATGTAGGTTACTGAATTCAGCTTGAATTGGAGTACTCCATGGAACTGAGCACTCTACAAGCAATATCTATATAGTTCCAAATCACCCTGAGTAGTTATGTACACAACCTTACCACAGAATGCCTTGAATAGAAAGCAATGCTTTGAACTCAGTGGAGTGTACAGTTGAAATTTGCTGATAACTAGTATGTGCTAACATGATGTAAACATTGTTATTATACTACCCATATGATTTAGAGTTGTCTGCACCCAATTCTATGAGTGTGCTACCTATACTCCAGAAGTTACTTTCAGTAACATTACCTTCTCTACACAGTGGAACTTTAGCCTTTGCAGAAGTAAACCAAGTCAATAGCTGTTCCACTCTAAATGGTAACAGGTAGGTTACTGAATTCAGCTTGCATTGGTGTATTTCATGGCACTGAGCACTCTACATGCAATATCTATACAGTTCCAAACCACCCAGAGTTGTTATGTACACAACCTTACCACAGAATGCATTGAATAGAAAGTAATGCATTCAACTCAAAGGAGTATACAGTTCAATTTTGCTGATAACTACTATGTCCTAAAATGATGTAAACATTGTTACTATACTACCGATATGATTTAGAGTTGTCTGCACGAAATTCTATGAGTGTGCTACCTATACTCCAGAAGTTACTTTCAGTAACATTACCTTCTCTACACAGTGGAACTTTAGCCTCTGCAGAATTAAACCAAGTCAGTGGCTGTTTCACTGTAAATGGAACCATGTAGGTTACTGAATTCAGCTTGCATTGGTGTATTCCATGGCACTGAGCACACTACATGCAATATCTATACAGTTCCAAATCACCCAGAGTAGTTATGTACACAACCTTACCAGAGAATGCATTGAATAGAAAGCAATGCTTTGAACTCAATGGAGTGCACAGTTGAATTTTGCTGATAACTACTATGTGCTAACATGATGTAAACATTGTTATTTTACTACCCATATGATTTAGAGTTGTCAGCAACCAATTTTATGAGTGTGCTACCTATACTCCAGCAGTTACTTTCAGTAACATTACCTTCTTTACACAGTGGAACTTCAGCCTTTGCAGAATTTAACCAAATCAATGGCTGTTCCACTGTAAATGCTACCAGGTAGGTTACTGAATTCAGCTTGCATTGGAGTACTCCATGGCGCTGAACACTCTACATGCAATATCTAAACAGTTCCAAACCACCCAGAGTAGTTATGTACACAACCTTACCACATAATGCATTGAATATAAAGTAATGCATTTACCTCAATGGAGTGTACAGTTCAATTTTGCTGATAACTACTATGTGCCAACAGGATGTAAACATTGTTATTATACTACCGATATGATTTAGAGTTGTCTGCACCCAATTCTATGAGTGTGCTACCTATACTCCAGAAATTACTTTCAGTAACATTACCTTCTCTGCAAGTGGAACTTTAGACTTTGCAGAAGTAATCCAAGACAATGGCTGTTCCACTCTAAATGGTAACAGGTAGGTTATTGAATTCAGCTTGCATTGGTGTATTCCATGGCACTGAGTACTCTACATGCAATATCTATACAGTTCCAAATCACCCAGAGTAGTTATGTACACAACCTTACCACAGAATGCATTGAATAGAACGTAATGCCTTCAACTCAATGGAGTGTACAGTTCAATTTTGCTGATAAATACTATGTGCTAACATGATGTAAACATTGTTAGTACACTATCAATATGATTTAGAGTTGTCAGCAACCAATTTTATGAGTGTGCTACCTATGCTCCAGAAGTTACTTTCAGTAACATTACCTTCTCTATTCAGTGTAACTTTAGCCTTCTCAGAAGTAAACCAAGTCAATGGCTGCTCCACTCTAAATGGTACCATGTAGGTTATTGAATTCAGCTTGCATTGGAGTACTCCATGGAACTGAGCACTCTATATGCAATATCTATAGCGTTCCAAATCACCCTGAGTAGTTATGTACACAACCTTACCACAGAATGCATTGAATAGAAAGTAATGCATTCACCTCAATGGAGTGTACAGTTCAATTTTGCTGATAACTACTATGTGCTAACAGGATGTAAACATTGTTATTATACTACCGATATGATTTAGAGTTGTCTGCACCCAATTCTATGAGTGTGCTACCTATACTCCAGAAGTTACTTTCAGTATCATTACCTTCTTTACACAGTGGAACTTCAGTCTTTGCAGTATTAAACCAAATCAATGGCTGTTCCACTCTAAATGGTAACAGGTAGGTTACTGAATTCATCTTGCATTGGAGTATTCCATGGCACTGAGCACTCTACATGCAATATATATATATATAGAGTTCCAAATCACCCAGAGTGGTTATGTACACAACCTTACCACAGAATGCATTGAATAGAACGTAATGCCTTCAACTCAATGGAGTGTACACTTCAATTTTGCTGATAACTACTATGTGCTAACATGATGTAAACATTGTTAGTACACTAACAATATGATTTAGAGTTGTCTGCAACCAATTTTATGAGTGTGCTACCTATGCTCCAGAAGTTACTTTCAGTAAAATTACTTTCTTTGCACAGTGGAACTTTAGCCTTTGCAGAATTTAAGCAAGTCAATGGCTGTTCCACTGTAAATGGTACCAGGTAGGTTACTGAATTCAGCTTTCATTGGAGTATTCCAGGGCACTGTGAATTCTACATGCAATATCTATACAGTTCCAAATCACGCTGAGTAGTTATGTACACAACGTTACCACAGAAGGCATTCAATAGAAAGTAATGCATTCAACTCAATGGAGTTTGCAGTTCAACTTTGCTGAAAGTAGTATGGGCTAACATGATGCAAACCTTATTAGTATACTCACCATATGATTTAGAGTTGTCTGCAACTAATTCTATGAGTGTGCTACCTATACTCCAGAAGTTACTTTCAGTAACATTACCTTCTCTACACAGTGGAACATTAGCCTTTGCAGAAGTAAACCAAGTCAATGGCTGTTGCACTCTAAATGGTAACAGGTAGGTTACTGAATTCAGCTTGCATTGGAGTATTCCATGGCACTGAGCACTCTACATGCAATATCTATAAAGTTCGAAACCACCCAGAGCAGTTATGTACACAAACCTACCACAGAATGCATTGAATAGAAAGTAATGCATTCAACTCAATGGAGTGTATAGTTCAATTTTGCTGATAACTACTATGTGCTAACATGATGTAAACATTGTTATTATACTACCGATATGATTTAGAGTTGTCTGCACGAAATTCTATGAGTGTGCTACCTATACTCCAGAAGTTACTTTCAGCAACATTACCTTCTCTACACAGTGGAACTTTAGCCTTTGCAGAATTAAACCAAGTCAATGGCTGTTACACTGTAAATGGTACCAGGTAGGTCACTGAATTCAGCTTGCATTGGAGTATTCCATGGCACTGAGCACTCTACATGCAAAATCTATACACTTCCAAACCACCCAGAGTAGTTATGTACACAACCTTACCACAGAATGCATTAAATAGAAAGTAATGCATTCAACTCAATGGAGTGTACAGTTCAATTTTGCTGATAACTACTATGTGCTAACATGATGTAAGCATTGTTAGTACACTAACCATAAGATGTAGAGTTGTCTGCAACCAATTTTATCAATGTGCTACCTATGCTCCAGAAGTTACTTTCAGTAACATTACCTTCTCTACACAGTGGAACTTTAGCCTTTGCAGAATTAAACCAAGTCAGTGGCTGTTTCACTGTAAATGGTACCATGTAGGTTAGTGAATTCAGCTTGCATTGGAGTACTCCATGGAACTGAGCACTCTACATGCAATATCTATATCGTTCCAAATCACCCTGAGTAGTTATGTAAACAACCTTACCACAGAATGCATTGAATAGAAAGCAATGCTTTGAACTCAATGGAGTGTACAGTTGAATTTTGCTGATAACTACTATGTGCTAACATGATGTAAACATTGTTAGTACCCTAACCATATGATTTAGAGTTGACTGCACCCAATTCTGAGTGTGCTACCTATACTCCAGAAGTTACTTTCAGTATCATTACCTTCTTTACACAGTGGAACTTCAGCCTTTGCAGAATTAAACCAAATCAATGGCTGTTCCACTGTAAATGCTACCAGGTAGGTTACTGAATTCAGCTTGCATTGGAGTACTCCATGGAACTGAGCACTCTACATGCAATATCTATAGCGTTCCAAATCACCCTGAGTAGTTATGTACACAACCTTACCACAGAATGCATTGAATAGAAAGCAATGCTTTGAACTCAATGGAGTGTACAGTTCAATTTAGCTGATAACTACTATGTGCTAACATGATGTAAACAATGTTAGCACACTAACCATATGATTTAGAGTTGTTTGCAACCAGTTTTATAAGTGTGCTACCTATGCTCCAAAAGTTACTTTCAGTAACATTACCTTCTCTACACAGTGGAACTTCAGCTTTTGTAGAATTAAACCAAGTCAGTGGCGGTTTCACGGTAAATGGTACGATGTAGGTTACTGAATTCAGCTTGCATTGGAGTACTCCATGGCGCTGAGCACTCTACATGCAATATCTAAACAGTTCCAAACCACCCAGAGTAGTTATGTACACAACCTTACCACAGAATGCATTGAATAGAAAGTAATGCATTCACCTCAATGGAGTGTACAGTTCAATTTTGCTGATAACTACTATGTGCTAACAGGATGTAAACATTGTTATTATACTACCGATATGATTTAGAGTTGTCTGCACCCAATTCTATGAGTGTGCTACCTATACTCCAGAAGTTACTTTCAGTATCATTACCTTCTTTACACAGTGGAACTTCAGTCTTTGCAGTATTAAACCAAATCAATGGCTGTTCCACTCTAAATGGTAACAGGTAGGTTACTGAATTCATCTTGCATTGGAGTACTCCATGGAACTGAGCCCTCTACATGCAATATCTATATCGTTCCAAATCACGCTGAGTAGTTATGTACACAACCTTACCACAGAAGGCATTCAATAGAAAGTAATGCATTCAACTCAATGGAGTTTGCAGTTCAACTTTGCTGAAAGTAGTATGGGCTAACATGATGCAAACCTTATTAGTATACTCACCATATGATTTAGAGTTGTCTGCAACTAATTCTATGAGTGTGCTACCTATACTCCAGAAGTTACTTTCAGTAACATTACCTTCTCTACACAGTGGAACATTAGCCTTTGCAGAAGTAAACCAAGTCAATGGCTGTTGCACTCTAAATGGTAACAGGTAGGTTACTGAATTCAGCTTGCATTGGAGTATTCCATGGCACTGAGCACTCTACATGCAATATCTATAAAGTTCGAAACCACCCAGAGCAGTTATGTACACAAACCTACCACAGAATGCATTGAATAGAAAGTAATGCATTCAACTCAATGGAGTGTATAGTTCAATTTTGCTGATAACTACTATGTGCTAACATGATGTAAACATTGTTATTATACTACCGATATGATTTAGAGTTGTCTGCACGAAATTCTATGAGTGTGCTACCTATACTCCAGAAGTTACTTTCAGCAACATTACCTTCTCTACACAGTGGAACTTTAGCCTTTGCAGAATTAAACCAAGTCAGTGGCTGTTTCACTGTAAATGGGACCATGTAGGTTACTGAATTCAGCTTGAATTGGAGTACTCCATGGAACTGAGCACTCTACATGCAATATCTATATCGTTCCAAATCACCCTGAGTAGTTATGTACACAACCTTACCACAGAATGCCTTGAATAGAAAGCAATGATTTGTACTCAATGGAGTGTACAGTTGAATTTTGCTGATAACTACTATGTGCTAACATGATGTAAACATTGTTATTATACTACCCATATGATTTAGAGTTGACTGCACCCAATTCTATGAGTGTGCTACCTATACTCCAGAAGTTACATTCAGTAACATTACTTTCTCTACACAGTGGAACTTTAGCCTTTGCAGAATTAAACCAAGTCAATGGCTGTTACACTGTAAATGGTACCAGGTAGGTCACTGAATTCAACTTGCATTGGAGTATTCCATGGCACTGAGCACTCTACATGCAAAATCTATACACTTCCAAACCACCCAGAGTAGTTATGTACACAACCTTACCACAGAATGCATTAAATAGAAAGTAATGCATTCAACTCAATGGAGTGTACAGTTCAATTTTGCTGATAACTACTATGTGCTAACATGATGTAAGCATTGTTAGTACACTAACCATAAGATGTAGAGTTGTCTGCAACCAATTTTATCAATGTGCTACCTATGCTCCAGAAGTTACTTTCAGTAACATTACCTTCTCTACACAGTGGAACTTTAGCCTTTGCAGAATTAAACCAAGTCAGTGGCTGTTTCACTGTAAATGGTACCATGTAGGTTAGTGAATTCAGCTTGCATTGGAGTACTCCATGGAACTGAGCACTCTACATGCAATATCTATATCGTTCCAAATCACCCTGAGTAGTTATGTAAACAACCTTACCACAGAATGCATTGAATAGAAAGCAATGCTTTGAACTCAATGGAGTGTACAGTTGAATTTTGCTGATAACTACTATGTGCTAACATGATGTAAACATTGTTAGTACCCTAACCATATGATTTAGAGTTGACTGCACCCAATTCTGAGTGTGCTACCTATACTCCAGAAGTTACTTTCAGTATCATTACCTTCTTTACACAGTGGAACTTCAGCCTTTGCAGAATTAAACCAAATCAATGGCTGTTCCACTGTAAATGCTACCAGGTAGGTTACTGAATTCAGCTTGCATTGGAGTACTCCATGGAACTGAGCACTCTACATGCAATATCTATAGCGTTCCAAATCACCCTGAGTAGTTATGTACACAACCTTACCACAGAATGCATTGAATAGAAAGCAATGCTTTGAACTCAATGGAGTGTACAGTTCAATTTAGCTGATAACTACTATGTGCTAACATGATGTAAACAATGTTAGCACACTAACCATATGATTTAGAGTTGTTTGCAACCAGTTTTATAAGTGTGCTACCTATGCTCCAAAAGTTACTTTCAGTAACATTACCTTCTCTACACAGTGGAACTTCAGCTTTTGTAGAATTAAACCAAGTCAGTGGCGGTTTCACGGTAAATGGTACGATGTAGGTTACTGAATTCAGCTTGCATTGGAGTACTCCATGGCGCTGAGCACTCTACATGCAATATCTAAACAGTTCCAAACCACCCAGAGTAGTTATGTACACAACCTTACCACAGAATGCATTGAATAGAAAGTAATGCATTCACCTCAATGGAGTGTACAGTTCAATTTTGCTGATAACTACTATGTGCTAACAGGATGTAAACATTGTTATTATACTACCGATATGATTTAGAGTTGTCTGCACCCAATTCTATGAGTGTGCTACCTATACTCCAGAAGTTACTTTCAGTATCATTACCTTCTTTACACAGTGGAACTTCAGTCTTTGCAGTATTAAACCAAATCAATGGCTGTTCCACTCTAAATGGTAACAGGTAGGTTACTGAATTCATCTTGCATTGGAGTATTCCATGGCACTGAGCACTCTACATGCAATATATATATATATAGAGTTCCAAATCACCCAGAGTGGTTATGTACACAACCTTACCACAGAATGCATTGAATAGAACGTAATGCCTTCAACTCAATGGAGTGTACAGTTCAATTTTGCTGATAACTACTATGTGCTAACATGATGTAAACATTGTTAGTACACTAACAATATGATTTAGAGTTGTCTGCAACCAATTTTATGAGTGTGCTACCCATGCTCCAGAAGTTACTTTCAGTAAAATTACTTTCTTTGCACACTGGAACTTTAGCCTTTGCAGAATTTAAGCAAGTCAATGGCTGTTCCACTGTAAATGGTACCAGGTAGGTTACTGAATTCAGCTTTCATTGGAGTATTCCAGGGCACTGTGAATTCTACATGCAATATCTATACAGTTCCAAATCACGCTGAGTAGTTATGTACACAACGTTACCACAGAAGGCATTCAATAGAAAGTAATGCATTCAACTCAATGGAGTTTGCAGTTCAACTTTGCTGAAAGTAGTATGGGCTAACATGATGCAAACCTTATTAGTATACTCACCATATGATTTAGAGTTGTCTGCAACTAATTCTATGAGTGTGCTACCTATACTCCAGAAGTTACTTTCAGTAACATTACCTTCTCTACACAGTGGAACATTAGCCTTTGCAGAAGTAAACCAAGTCAATGGCTGTTGCACTCTAAATGGTAACAGGTAGGTTACTGAATTCAGCTTGCATTGGAGTATTCCATGGCACTGAGCACTCTACATGCAATATCTATAAAGTTCGAAACCACCCAGAGCAGTTATGTACACAAACCTACCACAGAATGCATTGAATAGAAAGTAATGCATTCAACTCAATGGAGTGTATAGTTCAATTTTGCTGATAACTACTATGTGCTAACATGATGTAAACATTGTTATTATACTACCGATATGATTTAGAGTTGTCTGCACGAAATTCTATGAGTGTGCTACCTATACTCCAGAAGTTACTTTCAGCAACATTACCTTCTCTACACAGTGGAACTTTAGCCTTTGCAGAATTAAACCAAGTCAGTGGCTGTTTCACTGTAAATGGGACCATGTAGGTTACTGAATTCAGCTTGAATTGGAGTACTCCATGGAACTGAGCACTCTACATGCAATATCTATATCGTTCCAAATCACCCTGAGTAGTTATGTACACAACCTTACCACAGAATGCCTTGAATAGAAAGCAATGATTTGTACTCAATGGAGTGTACAGTTGAATTTTGCTGATAACTACTATGTGCTAACATGATGTAAACATTGTTATTATACTACCCATATGATTTAGAGTTGACTGCACCCAATTCTATGAGTGTGCTACCTATACTCCAGAAGTTACTTTCAGTATCATTACCTTCTTTACACAGTGGAACTTCAGCCTTTGCAGAATTAAACCAAATCAATGACTGTTCCACTGTAAATGCTACCAGGTAGGTTACTGAATTCATCTTGCATTGGAGTATTCCATGGCACTGAGCACTCTACATGCAATATCTATACAGTTCCAAATCACCCAGAGTGGTTATGTACAGAATCTTACCACAGAATGCATTGAATAGAGCGTAATGCCTTCAACTCAATGGAGTGTACAGTTCAATTTTGCTGATAACTACTATGTGATAACATGATGTAAACATTGTTAGTACACTAACAATATGATTTAGAGCTGTCTGCAACCAATTTTATGTGTGTGCTACCTATGCTCCAGAAGTTACTTTCAGTAAAATTACCTTCTTTGCACAGTGGAACTTTAGCCTTTGCAGAATTTAACCAAGTCAATGGCTGTTCCACTGTAAATGGTACCAGGTAGGTTACTGAATTCAGCTTGCATTGGTGTATTCCATGGCACTGAGCACTCTACATGCAATATCTATACAGTTCGAAACCACCCAGAGTAGTTATGTACACAAACTTACCACAGAATGCATTGAATAGAAAGTAATGCATTCAACTCAATGGAGTGTACAGTTCAATTTAGCTGATAACTACTATGTGCTAACAGGATGTAAACATTGTTATTATACTACCGATATGATTTAGAGTTGTCTGCACCCAATTCTATGAGTGTGCTACCTATACTCCAGAAATTACTTTCAGTAACATTACCTTCTCTACAAGTGGAACTTTAGACTTTGCAGAAGTAATGCAAGACAATGGCTGTTCCACTCTAAATGGTAACAGGTAGGTTTACTGAATTCAGCTGTATTCCATGGCACTGAGCACTCTACATGCAATATCTATACAGTTCCAAATCACCCAGAGTAGTTATGTACACAACCTTACCACAGAATGCATTGAATAGAACGTAATGCCTTCAACTCAATGGAGTGTACAGTTCAATTTTGCTGATAACTACTATGTGCTAACATGATGTAAGCATTGTTAGTACACTAACCATATGATGTAGAGCTGTCTGCACCCAATTTTATCAATGTGCTACCTATGCTCCAGAAGTTACTTGCAGTAACATTACCTTCTAAAGAGTGTGGAACTTTAGCCTTTGCAGAATTAAACCATGTCAGTGGCTGTTACACTGTAAATGCTACCAGGTAGGTCACTGAATTCAGCTTGCATTGGAGTATTCCATGGCACTGAGCACTCTACATGCAAAATCTATACACTTCCAAACCACCCAGAGTAGTTATGTACACAACCTTACCACAGAATGCATTAAATAGAAAGTAATGCATTCAACTCAATGGAGTGTACAGTTCAATTTTGCTGATAACTACTATGTGCTAACATGATGTAAGCATTGTTAGTACACTAACCATAAGATGTAGTGTTGTCTGCAACCAATTTTATCAATGTGCTACCTATGCTCCAGAAGTTACTTTCAGTAACATTACCTTCTCTACACAGTGGAACTTTAGCCTTTGCAGAATTAAACCAAGTCAGTGGCTGTTTCACTGTAAATGGTACCATGTAGGTTAGTGAATTCAGCTTGAATTGGAGTACTCCATGGAACTGAGCACTCTACATGCAATATCTATATCGTTCCAAATCACCCTGAGTAGTTATGTAAACAACCTTACCACAGAATGCATTGAATAGAAAGCAATGCTTTGAACTCAATGAAGTGTACAGTTCAATTTTGCAGATAACTACTATGTGCTAACATGATGTCAACATTGTTAGTACACTAATCATATGATTTAGACTTATCTGCAACCAATTTTATGAGTGTGCTACCTATGCTCCAGAAGTTACTTTCAGTAACATTACCTTCTCTACACAGTGGAACTTTAGCCTTTGCTGAATTAAACCAAGTCAGTGGCTGTTTCACTGTAAATGGTACCATGTAGGTTACTGAATTCAGCTTGCATTGGAGTACTCCATGGAACTGAGCACTGTACATGCAATATCTATATCGTTCCAAATCACCCTGAGTAGTTATGTAAACAACCTTACCACAGAATGCATTGAATAGAAAGCAATGCTTTGAACTCAATGGAGTGTACAGTTGAATTTTGCTGATAACTACTATGTGCTAACATGATGTAAACATTGTTAGTACCCTAACCATATGATTTAGAGTTGACTGCACCCAATTCTCTGAGTGTGCTACCTATACTCCAGAAGTTACTTTCAGTATCATTACCTTCTTTACACAGTGGAACTTCAGCCTTTGCAGAATTAAACCAAATCAATGGCTGTTCCACTGTAAATGCTACCAGGTAGGTTACTGAATTCATCTTGCATTGGAGTATTCCATGGCACTGAGCACTCTACATGCAATATCTATACAGTTCCAAATCACCCAGAGTGGTTATGTACAGAATCTTACCACAGAATGCATTGAATAGAACGTAATGCCTTCAACTCAATGGAGTGTACAGTTCAATTTTGCTGATAACTACTATGTGATAACATGATGTAAACATTGTTAGTACACTAACAATATGATTTAGAGTTGTCTGCAACCAATTTTATGTGTGTGCTACCTATGCTCCAGAAGTTACTTTCAGTAAAATTACCTTCTTTGCAGAGTGGAACTTTAGCCTTTGCAGAATTTAACCAAGTCAATGGCTGTTCCACTGTAAATGGTACCAGGTAGGTTACTGAATTCAGCTTGCATTGGTGTATTCCATGGCACTGAGCACTCTACATGCAATATCTATACAGTTCGAAACCACCCAGAGTAGTTATGTACACAAACTTACCACAGAATGCATTGAATAGAAAGTAATGCATTCAACTCAATGGAGTGTACAGTTCAATTTAGCTGATAACTACTATGTGCTAACAGGATGTAAACATTGTTATTATACTACCGATATGATTTAGAGTTGTCTGCACCCAATTCTATGAGTGTGCTACCTATACTCCAGAAATTACTTTCAGTAACATTACCTTCTCTACAAGTGGAACTTTAGACTTTGCAGAAGTAATCCAAGACAATGGCTGTTCCACTCTAAATGGTAACAGGTAGGTTACTGAATTCAGCTGTATTCCATGGCACTGAGCACTCTACATGCAATATCTATACAGTTCCAAATCACCCAGAGTAGTTATGTACACAACCTTACCACAGAATGCATTGAATAGAACGTAATGCCTTCAACTCAATGGAGTGTACAGTTCAATTTTGCTGATAACTACTATGTGCTAACATGATGTAAACATTGTTAGTACACTATCAATATGATTTAGAGTTGTCAGCAACCAATTTTATGAGTGTGCTACCTATGCTACAGAAGTTACATTCAGTAACATTACTTTCTCTACACAGTGGAACTTTAGCCTTTGCAGAATTAAACCAAGTCAATGGCTGTTTCACTGTAAATGGTACCAGGTAGGTCACAGAATTCAGCTTGCATTGCAGTATTCCATGGCACTGAGCACTCTACATGCAATATCTATACAGTTCCAAATCACCCAGAGTAGTTATGTATACAAACTTACCACAGAATGGATTGAATAGAAAGCAATGCTTTGAACTCAATGGAGTGTACAGTTGAATTTTGCTGATAACTACTATGTGCTAACATGATGTAAGCATTGTTAGTACACTAACCATATGATGTAGAGCTGTCTGCACCCAATTTTATCAATGTGCTACCTATGCTCCAGAAGTTACTTTCAGTAACATTACCTTCTCTACACAGTGGAACTTTAGCCTTCGCAGAAGTAAACCAAGTCAGTGGCTGTTTCACTCTAAATGGTGCCATGTAGGTTACTGAATTCAGCTTGCATTGGAGTACTCCATGACACTGAGCATTCTACATGCAATATCTATATCATTCCAAATCACCCAGAGTAGTTATGTACACAACCTTACCACAGAATGCATTGAATAGTAAGTAATGCATTCAACTCAATGGAGTGTACTGTTCAATTTTGCTGATAACTACTATGTGCTAACATGATGTAAACAATGTTAGCACACTAACCATATGATTTAGAGTTGTTTGCAACCAGTTTTATAAGTGTGCTACCTATGCTACAGAAGTTACATTCAGTAACATTACTTTCTCTACACAGTGGAACTTTAGCCTTTGCAGAATTAAACCAAGTCAATGGCTGTTACACTGTAAATGGTACCAGGTAGGTCACTGAATTCAGCTTGCATTGGAGTATTCCATGGCACTGAGCACTCTACATGCAAAATCTATACATTTCCAAACCACCCAGAGTAGTTATGTACACAACCTTACCACAGAATGCATTAAATAGAAAGTAATGCATTCAACTCAATGGAGTGTACAGTTCAATTTTGCTGATAACTACTATGTGCTAACATGATGTAAGCATTGTTAGTACACTAACCATAAGATGTAGAGTTGTCTGCAACCAATTTTATCAATGTGCTACCTATGCTCCAGAAGTTACTTTCAGTAACATTACCTTCTCTACACAGTGGAACTTTAGCCTTTGCAGAATTAAACCAAGTCAGTGGCTGTTTCACTGTAAATGGTACCATGTAGGTTAGTGAATTCAGCTTGCATTGGAGTACTCCATGGAACTGAGCACTCTACATGCAATATCTATATCGTTCCAAATCACCCTGAGTAGTTATGTAAACAACCTTACCACAGAATGCATTGAATAGAAAGCAATGCTTTGAACTCAATGAAGTGTAGAGTTCAATTTTGCAGATAACTACTATGTGCTAACATGATGTCAACATTGTTAGTACACTAATCATATGATTTAGACTTATCTGCAACCAATTTTATGAGTGTGCTACCTATGCTCCAGAAGTTACTTTCAATAACATTACCTTCTCTACACAGTGGAACTTTAGCCTTTGCAAAATTAAACCAAGTCAATGGCTGTTCCACTGTAAATGGTACCAGGTAGGTTACTGAATTCAGCTTGCATTGGAGTATTCCATGGCACTGAGCACTCTACATGCAATATCTATACAGTTCCAAATCACCCAGAGTAGTTATGTACACAACATTACCACAGAATGCATTGAATGGAAAGTAATGTATTCAACTCAATGGAGTGTACAGTTCAATTTTGCTGAATACAACTATGTGCTAACATGATGTCAACATTGTTAGTACACTAATCATATGATTTAGAGTTGTCTGCACCCAATTCTATGAGTGTGCTACCTATTCTCCAGAAGTTACTTTCAGTCACTTTACCTTCTATAGAGAGTGGAACTTTAGCCTTTGCAGAATTAAACCATGTCAGTGGCTGTTACACTGTAAATGCTACCAGGTAGGTTACTGAATTCAGCTTTCATTGGAGTATTCCAGCGCGCTGTACATTCTACATGCAATATCTATACATTTCCAAATCACGCTGAGTAGTTATGTACACAACGTTACCACAGAAGGCATTCAATAGAAAGTAATGCATTCAACTCAATGGAGTTTGCAGTTCAACTTTGCTGAAAGTAGTATGGGCTAACATGATGCAAACCTTATTCGTATACTCACCATATGATTTAGAGTTGTCTGCAACCAATTCTATGAGTGTGCTACCTATACTCCAGAAGTTATTTTCAGTAACATTATCTTCTCTACACAGTGGAACTTTAGCCTTTGCAAAATTAAACCAAGTCAATGACTGTTACACTGTAAATGGTACCAGGTAGGTGACTGAATTCAGCTTGCATTGGAGTATTCCATGACACTGAGTACTCTACATGCAATATCTACACAGTTCCAAATCACCCTGAGTAGTTATGTACACAACCTTACCACAGAATGCATTAAATAGAAAGTAATGCATTCAACTCAAAGGAGTGTACAGTTCAATTTTGCTTATAACTACTATGTGCTAACATGATGTCAACATTGTTAGTACACTAACCATATGATTTAGAGTTGTCTGCAACCAATTTTATGAGTGTGCTACCTATGCTCCAGAAGTTACTTTCAGTAACATTACCTTCTCTACACAGTGGAACTTTAGCCTTTGCTGAAGTAAAGCAAGTGAATGGCTGTTCCACTGTAAATGGTACAAGGTAGGTTAATGAATTCAGCTAGCATTGGAGTATTCCATGGCACTGAGCACTCTATATGCAATATCTATATTGCTGCAAATCACCCTGAGTAGTTATGTACACAACCTTACCACAGAATGCATTGAATAGAAAGCAATGCTTTGAACTCAATGGAGTATACAGTTGAATTTTGCTGATAACTACTATGTGCTAACATGATGTAAACATTGTTAGTACACTAACCATATGATTTAGAGTTGTCTGCAACAAATTTTATGAGTGTGCTACCTATGCTCCAGAAGTTACTTTCAGTAACATTACCTTCTCTACACAGTGGAACTTTAGCCTTTGCAAAATTAAACCAAGTCAATGGCTGTTCCACTGTAAATGGTACCAGGTAGGTTACTGAATTCAGCTTGCATTGGAGTATTCCATGGCACTGAGCACTCTACATGCAATATGTATACAGTTCCAAATCACCCAGAGTAGTTATGTACACAACCTTACTACAGAATGCATTGAATGGAAAGTAGTGCATTCAACTCAATGGAGTGTACAGTTCAATTTTGCTGATAACTACTATGTGCTAACATGATGTCAACATTGTTAGTACACTAATCATATGATTTGGAGTTGTCTGCACCCAATTCTATGAGTGTGCTACCTATTCTCCAGAAGTTACTTTCAGTCACTTTACCTTCTATAGAGAGTGGAACTTTAGCCTTTGCAGAATTAAACCATGTCAGTGGCTGTTACACTGTAAATGCTACTAGGTAGATTACTGAATTCAGCTTGCATTGGAGTATTCCATGACACTGAGTACTCTACATGCAATATCTACACAGTTCCAAATCACCCTGAGTAGTTATGTACACAACCTTACCACAGAATGCATTAAATAGAAAGTAATGCATTCAACTCAAAGGAGTGTACAGTTCAATTTTGCTTATAACTACTATGTGCTAACATGATGTCAACATTGTTAGTACACTAACCATATGATTTAGAGTTGTCTGCAACCAATTTTCTGAGTGTGCTACCTATGCTCCAGAAGTTACTTTCAGTAACATTACCTTCTCTACACAGTGGAACTTTAGCCTTTGCTGAAGTAAAGCAAGTGAATGGCTGTTCCACTGTAAATGGTACAAGGTAGGTTAATGAATTCAGCTAGCATTGGAGTATTCCATGGCACTGAGCACTCTTTATGCAATATCTATATTGCTGCAAATCACCCTGAGTAGTTATGTACACAACCTTACCACAGAATGCATTGAATAGAAAGCAATGCTTTGAACTCAATGGAGTATACAGTTGAATTTTGCTGATAACTACTATGTGCTAACATGATGTAAACATTGTTAGTACACTAACCATATGATTTAGAGTTGTCTGCAACCAATTTTATGAGTGTGCTACCTATGCTCCAGAAGTTACTTTCAGTAACATTACCTTCTCTACACAGTGGAACTTTAGCCTTTGCAAAATTAAACCAAGTCAATGGCTCTTCCTCTGTAAATGGTACCAGGTAGGTTACTGAATTCAGCTTGCATTGGAGTATTCCATGGCACTGAGCACTCTACATGCAATATCTATACAGTTCCAAAACACCCAGAGTAGTTATGTACACAACCTTACCACAGAATGAATTGAATAGAAAGTAATGCATTCAACTCAATGGAGTGTACAGTTCAATTTTGCTGATAACTACTATGTGCTAACATGATGTCAACATTGTTAGTACACTAATCATATGATTTAGAGTTGTCTGCACCCAATTCTATGAGTGTGCTACCTATTCTCCAGAAGTTACTTTCAGTAACATTACCTTCTATAGAGAGTGGAACTTTAGCCTTTGCAGAATTAAACCATGTCAGTGGCTGTTACACTGTAAATGCTACAAGGTAGATTACTGAATTCAGCTTGAATTGGAGTACTCCATGGAACTGAGCACTCTACATGCAATATCTATATCGTTGCAAATCACCCTGAGTAGTTATGTACACAATCTTACCACAGAATGCATTGAATAGAAAGCAATGCTTTGAACTCAATGGAGTGTACAGTTCAATTTAGCTGATAACTACTATGTGCTAACATGATGTAAACAATGTTAGCACACTAACCATATGATTTAGAGTTGTTTGCAACCAGTTTTATAAGTGTGCTACCTATCCTACAGAAGTTACTTTCAGTAACATTACTTTCTCTACACAGTGGAACTTTAGCCTTTGCAGAATTAAACCAAGTCAATGGCTGTTACACTGTAAATGGTACCAGGTAGGTCACTGAATTCAGCTTGCATTGGAGTATTCCATGGCAGTGAGCACTCTACATACAATATCTATACAGTTCCAAATCACCCAGAGTAGTTATGTACACAACCTTACCAAAGAATGCATTAAATATAAAGTAATGCATTCAACTCAATGGAGTGCACAGTTCAATTTTGCTGATAACTACTATGTGCTAACATGATGTAAGCATTGTTAGTACACTAACCATATGATGTAGAGTTGTCTGCACCCAATTTTATGAGTGTGCTACCTATACTCCAAAAGTTACTTTCAGTAACATTACCTTCTCTACACAGTGGAACTTTAGCCTTCGCAGAATTAAACCAAGTCAGTGGCTGTTTCACTCTAAATGGCACCATGTAGGTTACTGAATTCAGCTTGCATTGGAGTACTCCATGACACTGAGCATTCTACATGCAATATCTATATCATTCCAAATCACCCTGAGTAGTTATGTACACAACCTTACCACAGAATGCATTGAATAGAAAGCAATGCATTCAAGTCAATGGAGTGTACAGTTCAATTTTGCTGATAACTACTATGTGCTAACATGATGTAAACATTGTTATTATACTACCGATATGATTTAGAGTAGTCTGCACGAAATTCTATGAGTGTGCTACCTATACTCCAGAAGTTACTTTCAGTAACATTACCTTCTCTACACAGTGGAACTTTAGCCTTTGCAGAATTAAACCAAGTCTGTGGCTGTTTCACTGTAAATGGTACCATGTAGGTTAGTGAATTCAGCTTGCATTGGAGTACTCCATGGAACTGAGCCCTCTACATGCAATATCTATATCGTTCCAAATCACGCTGAGTAGTTATGTACACAACCTTACCACAGAAGGCATTCAATAGAAAGTAATGCATTCAACTCAATGGAGTTTGCAGTTCAACTTTGCTGAAAGTAGTATGGGCTAACATGATGCAAACCTTATTCGTATACTCACCATATGATTTAGAGTTGCCTGCAACCAATTCTATAGGTGTGCTACCTATACTGCAGAAGTTAATTTCAGTAACATTACCTTCTCTACACAGTGGAACTTTAGCCTTTGCAGAATTAAACCAATTCAATGGCTGTTACACTGTAAATGGTTCCAGGTAGTTCACTGAATTCAGCTTGCATTGCAGTATTCCATGGCACTGAGCACTCTACATGCATTATCTATACAGTTCCAAATCACCCAGAGTAGTTATGTACACAACCTTACCAAAGAATGCATTAAATAAAAAGTAATGCATTGAACTCAATGGACTGTACAGTTCAATTTTGCTGATAACTACTATGTGCTAACATGATGTAAGCATTGTTAGTACACTAACCATATGATGAAGAGTTGTCTGCACCCAATTTTATGAGTGTGCTACCTATACTCCAGAAGTTACTATCAGTAACATTACCTTCTCTACACAGTGGAACTTTAGCCTTCGCAGAATTAAACCAAGTCAGTGGCTGTTTCACTGTAAATGGTACCATGTAGGTTACTGAATTCAGCTTGAATTGGAGTACTCCATGGAACTGAGCACTCTACATGCAATATCTATATCATTCCAAATCACCCGGAGTAGTTATGTACACAACCTTACCACAGAATGCATTGAATAGAAAGTAATGCATTCAAGTCAATGGAGTGTACAGTTCAATTTTGCTGATAACTACTATGTGCTAACATGATGTAAACATTGTTATTACACTACCGATATGATTTAGAGTTGTCTGCACGAAATTCTATGAGTGTGCTACCTATACTCCAGAAGTTACTTTCAGTAACATTACCTTCTCTACACAGTGGAACTTCAGCATTTGCAGAATTAAACCATTTGAGTGGCTGTTTCACTGTAAATTGTACCATGTAGGTCACTGAATTCAGCTTGCATTGGAGTACTCCATGGAACTGAGCTCTCTACATGCAATATCTATATCGTTGCAAATCACCCTGAGTAGTTATGTACACAACCTTACCACAGAATGCATTGAATAGAAAGCAATGCTTTGAACTCAATGGAGTGTACAGTTGAATTTTGCTGATAACTACTATGTGCTAACATGACGTAAACATTGTTAGTACACTAACCATATGATTTAGAGTTGTCTGCAACCAATTTTATGAGTGCGCTACCTATGCTCCAGAAGTTACTTTCAGTAACATTACCTTCTCTACACCGTGGAACTTTAGCCTTTGCAAAATTAAACCAAGTCAATGGCTGTTCCACTGTAAATGGTACCAGGTAGGTTACAGAATTCAGCTTGCATTGTAGTATACCATGGCACTGAGCACTCTACATGCAATATCTATACAGTTCCAAATCACCCAGAGTAGTTATGTACACAACCTTACCACAGAATGCATTGAATAGAAAGTAATGCATTCAACTCAATGGAGTGTACAGTTCAATTTTGCTGATAACTACTATGCGCTAACATGATGTCAACATTGTTACTACACTAATCATATGATTTAGAGTTGTCTGCAACCAATTTTATGAGTGTGCTACCGATGCTCCAGAAGTTACTTTCAGTAACATTACCTTCTATAGAGAGTGGAACTTTAGCCTTTGCAGAATTAAGCCACGTCAGTGGCTGTTACACTGTAAATGCTACCAGGTAGATTACTGAATTCAGCTTGCATTGGAGTATTCCATGCAACTGAGCACTCTATATGGAATATCTATACAGTTCCAAATTACCCTGAGTAGTTATGTACACAACCTTACCACAGAATGCATTGAATAGAAAGTAATGCATTCAACACAATGGAGCGTACATTCAATTTTGCTTATAACTACTATGTGCTAACATGATGTAAACAATGTTAGCACACTAACCATATGATTTAGAGTTGTTTGCAACCAGTTTTATAAGTGTGCTACCTATGCTACAGAAGTTACATTCAGTAACATTACTTACTCTACACAGTGGAACTTTAGCCATCGCAGAATTAAACCAAGTCAATGGCTATTACACTGTAAATGGTACCAGGTAGGTCACTGAATTCAGCTTGCATTGGAGTATTCCATGGCAGTGAGCACTCTACATACAATATCTATATCATTCCAAATCACCCTGAGTAGTTATGTACACAACCTTACCACAGAATGCATTGAATAGAAAGTAATGCATTCAAGTCAATGGAGTATACAGTTCAATTTTGCCGATAACTACTATGTGCTAACATGATGTAAACATTGTTATTATACTACCGATATGATTTAGAGTTGTCTGCACGAAATTCTATGAGTGTGCTACCTATACTCCAGAAGTTACTTTCAGCAACATTACCTTCTCTACACAGTGGAACTTTAGCCTTTGCAGAATTAAACCAAGTCAGTGGCTGTTTCACTGTAAATGGTACCATGTAGGTTACTGAATTCAGCTTGAATTGGAGTACTCCATGGAACTGAGCACTCTACATGCAATATCTATATCGTTGCAAATCACCCTGAGTAGTTATGTACACAATCTTACCACAGAATGCATTGAATAGAAAGCAATGCTTTGAACTCAATGGAGTGTACAGTTCAATTTAGCTGATAACTACTATGTGCGAACATGATGTAAACAATGTTAGCACACTAACCATATGATTTAGAGTTGTTTGCAACCAGTTTTATAAGTGTGCTACCTATGCTACAGAAGTTAATTTCAGTAACATTACTTTCTCTACACAGTGGAACTTTAGCCTTTGCAGAATTAAACCAAGTCAATGGCTGTTACACTGTAAATGGTACCAGGTAGGTCACTGAATTCAGCTTGCATTGGAGTATTCCATGGCACTGAGCACTCTACATGCAATATCTATACAGTTCCAAATCACCCAGAGTAGTTATGTACACAACCTTACCAAAGAATGCATTAAATAGAAAGTACTGCATTCAACTCAATGGAGTGTACAGTTCAATTTTGCTGATAACTACTATGTGCTAACATGATGTAAGCATTGTTAGTACACTAACCATATGATGTAGAGTTGTCTGCACCCAATTTTATGAGTGTGCTACCTATACTCCAAAAGTTACTTTCAGTAACATTACCTTCTCTACACAGTGGAACTTTAGCCTTCGCAGAATTAAACCAAGTCAGTGGCTGTTTCACTCTAAATGGCACCATGTAGGTTACTGAATTCAGCTTGCATTGGAGTACTCCATGACACTGAGCATTCTACATGCAATATCTATATCATTCCAAATCACCCTGAGTAGTTATGTACACAACCTTACCACAGAATGCATTGAATAGAAAGTAATGCATTCAAGTCAATGGAGTGTACAGTTCAATTTTGCTGATAACTACTATGTGCTAACATGATGTAAACATTGTTATTATACTACCGATATGATTTAGAGTAGTCTGCACGAAATTCTATGAGTGTGCTACCTATACTCCAGAAGTTACTTTCAGTAACATTACCTTCTCTACACAGTGGAACTTTAGCCTTTGCAGAATTAAACCAAGTCTGTGGCTGTTTCACTGTAAATGGTACCATGTAGGTTAGTGAATTCAGCTTGCATTGGAGTACTCCATGGAACTGAGCCCTCTACATGCAATATCTATATCGTTCCAAATCACGCTGAGTAGTTATGTACACAACGTTACCACAGAAGGCATTCAATAGAAAGTAATGCATTCAACTCAATGGAGTTTGGAGTTCAACTTTGCTGAAAGTAGTATGGGCTAACATGATGCAAACCTTATTCGTATACTCACCATATGATTTAGAGTTGCCTGCAACCAATTCTATAGGTGTGCTACCTATACTGCAGAAGTTAATTTCAGTAACATTATCTTCTCTACACAGTGGAACTTTAGCCTTTGCAAAATTAAACCAAGTCAATGGCTGTTCCACTGTAAATGGTACCAGGTAGGTTACTGAATTCAGCTTGCATTGGAGTATTCCATGGCACTGAGCACTCTACATGCAATATCTATACAGTTCCAAATCACCCAGAGTAGTTATGTACACAACCTTACCACAGAATGCATTGAATAGAAAGTAATGCATTCAACTCAATGGAGTGTACAGTTCAATTTTGCTGATAACTACTATGTGCTAACATGATGTCAACATTGTTAGTACACTAATCATATGATTTCGAGTTGTCTGCAACCAATTTCATGAGTGTGCTTCCTATGCTCCAGAAGTTACTTTCAGTAACATTACCTTCTATAGAGAGTGGAACTTTAGCCTTTGCAGAATTAAGCCACGTTAGTGGCTGTTACACTGTAAATGCTACCAGGTAGATTACTGAATTCAGCTTGCATTGGAGTATTCCATGCAACTGAGCACTCTATATGTAATATCTATACAGTTCCAAATCACCCAGAGTAGTTATGTACACAACCTTACCACAGAATGCATTGAATAGAAAGTAATGCATTCAACTCAATGGAGCGTACAGTTCAATTTTGCTGATAACTACTATGTGCTAACATGATGTAAACATTGTTATTATACTACCGATATGATTTAGAGTTGTCTGCACGAAATTCTATGAGTGTGCTACCTATACTCCAGAAGTTACTTTCAGCAACATTACCTTCTCTACACAGTGGAACTTTAGCCTTTGCAGAATTAAACCAAGTCAGTGGCTGTTTCACTGTAAATGGTACCATGTAGGTTACTGAATTCAGCTTGAATTGGAGTACTCCATGGAACTGAGCACTCTACATGCAATATCTATATCGTTGCAAATCACCCTGAGTAGTTATGTACACAATCTTACCACAGAATGCATTGAATAGAAAGCAATGCTTTGAACTCAATGGAGTGTACAGTTCAATTTTGCTGATAACTACTATGTGCTAACATGATGTAAGCATTGTTAGTACACTAACCATATGATGTAGAGTTGTCTGCACCCAATTTTATGAGTGTGCTACCTATACTCCAAAAGTTACTTTCAGTAACATTACCTTCTCTACACAGTGGAACTTTAGCCTTCGCAGAATTAAACCAAGTCAGTGGCAGTTTCACTCTAAATGGCACCATGTAGGTTACTGAATTCAGCTTGCATTGGAGTACTCCATGACACTGAGCATTCTACATGCAATATCTATATCATTCCAAATCACCCTGAGTAGTTATGTACACAACCTTACCACAGAATGCATTGAATAGAAAGCAATGCATTCAAGTCAATGGAGTGTACAGTTCAATTTTGCTGATAACTACTATGTGCTAACATGATGTAAACATTGTTATTATTCTACCGATATGATTTAGAGTAGTCTGCACGAAATTCTATGAGTGTGCTACCTATACTCCAGAAGTTACTTTCAGTAACATTACCTTCTCTACACAGTGGAACTTTAGCCTTTGCAGAATTAAACCAAGTCTGTGGCTGTTTCACTGTAAATGGTACCATGTAGGTTAGTGAATTCAGCTTGCATTGGAGTACTCCATGGAACTGAGCCCTCTACATGCAATATCTATATCGTTCCAAATCACGCTGAGTAGTTATGTACACAACGTTACCACAGAAGGCATTCAATAGAAAGTAATGCATTCAACTCAATGGAGTTTGGAGTTCAACTTTGCTGAAAGTAGTATGGGCTAACATGATGCAAACCTTATTCGTATACTCACCATATGATTTAGAGTTGCCTGCAACCAATTCTATAGGTGTGCTACCTATACTGCAGAAGTTAATTTCAGTAACATTATCTTCTCTACACAGTGGAACTTTAGCCTTTGCAAAATTAAACCAAGTCAATGGCTGTTCCACTGTAAATGGTACCAGGTAGGTTACTGAATTCAGCTTGCATTGGAGTATTCCATGGCACTGAGCACTCTACATGCAATATCTATACAGTTCCAAATCACCCAGAGTAGTTATGTACACAACCTTACCACAGAATGCATTGAATAGAAAGTAATGCATTCAACTCAATGGAGTGTACAGTTCAATTTTGCTGATAACTACTATGTGCTAACATGATGTCAACATTGTTAGTACACTAATCATATGATTTCGAGTTGTCTGCAACCAATTTCATGAGTGTGCTTCCTATGCTCCAGAAGTTACTTTCAGTAACATTACCTTCTATAGAGAGTGGAACTTTAGCCTTTGCAGAATTAAGCCACGTTAGTGGCTGTTACACTGTAAATGCTACCAGGTAGATTACTGAATTCAGCTTGCATTGGAGTATTCCATGCAACTGAGCACTCTATATGTAATATCTATACAGTTCCAAATCACCCAGAGTAGTTATGTACACAACCTTACCACAGAATGCATTGAATAGAAAGTAATGCATTCAACTCAATGGAGCGTACAGTTCAATTTTGCTGATAACTACTATGTGCTAACATGATGTAAACATTGTTATTATACTACCGATATGATTTAGAGTTGTCTGCACGAAATTCTATGAGTGTGCTACCTATACTCCAGAAGTTACTTTCAGCAACATTACCTTCTCTACACAGTGGAACTTTAGCCTTTGCAGAATTAAACCAAGTCAGTGGCTGTTTCACTGTAAATGGTACCATGTAGGTTACTGAATTCAGCTTGAATTGGAGTACTCCATGGAACTGAGCACTCTACATGCAATATCTATATCGTTGCAAATCACCCTGAGTAGTTATGTACACAATCTTACCACAGAATGCATTGAATAGAAAGCAATGCTTTGAACTCAATGGAGTGTACAGTTCAATTTTGCTGATAACTACTATGTGCTAACATGATGTAAGCATTGTTAGTACACTAACCATATGATGTAGAGTTGTCTGCACCCAATTTTATGAGTGTGCTACCTATACTCCAAAAGTTACTTTCAGTAACATTACCTTCTCTACACAGTGGAACTTTAGCCTTCGCAGAATTAAACCAAGTCAGTGGCAGTTTCACTCTAAATGGCACCATGTAGGTTACTGAATTCAGCTTGCATTGGAGTACTCCATGACACTGAGCATTCTACATGCAATATCTATATCATTCCAAATCACCCTGAGTAGTTATGTACACAACCTTACCACAGAATGCATTGAATAGAAAGCAATGCATTCAAGTCAATGGAGTGTACAGTTCAATTTTGCTGATAACTACTATGTGCTAACATGATGTAAACATTGTTATTATTCTACCGATATGATTTAGAGTAGTCTGCACGAAATTCTATGAGTGTGCTACCTATACTCCAGAAGTTACTTTCAGTAACATTACCTTCTCTACACAGTGGAACTTTAGCCTTTGCAGAATTAAACCAAGTCTGTGGCTGTTTCACTGTAAATGGTACCATGTAGGTTAGTGAATTCAGCTTGCATTGGAGTACTCCATGGAACTGAGCCCTCTACATGCAATATCTATATCGTTCCAAATCACGCTGAGTAGTTATGTACACAACCTTACCACAGAAGGCATTCAATAGAAAGTAATGCATTCAACTCAATGGAGTTTGCAGTTCAACTTTGCTGAAAGTAGTATGGGCTAACATGATGCAAACCTTATTCGTATACTCACCATATGATTTAGAGTTGCCTGCAACCAATTCTATAGGTGTGCTACCTATACTGCAGAAGTTAATTTCAGTAACATTACCTTCTCTACACAGTGGAACTTTAGCCTTTGCAAAATTAAACCAAGTCAATGGCTGTTCCACTGTAAATGGTACCAGGTAGGTTACTGAATTCAGCTTGCATTGGAGTATTCCATGGCACTGAGCACTCTACATGCAATATCTATACAGTTCCAAATCACCCAGAGTAGTTATGTACACAACCTTACCACAGAATGCATTGAATAGAAAGTAATGCATTCAACTCAATGGAGTGTACAGTTCAATTTTGCTGATAACTACTATGTGCTAACATGATGTCAACATTGTTAGTACACTAATCATATGATTTCGAGTTGTCTGCAACCAATTTCATGAGTGTGCTACCTATGCTCCAGAAGTTACTTTCAGTAACATTACCTTCTATAGAGAGTGGAACTTTAGCCTTTGCAGAATTAAACCAAGTCTGTGGCTGTTTCACTGTAAATGGTACCATGTAGGTTAGTGAATTCAGCTTGCATTGGAGTACTCCATGGAACTGAGCCCTCTACATGCAATATCTATATCGTTCCAAATCACGCTGAGTAGTTATGTACACAACCTTACCACAGAAGGCATTCAATAGAAAGTAATGCATTCAACTCAATGGAGTTTGCAGTTCAACTTTGCTGAAAGTAGTATGGGCTAACATGATGCAAACCTTATTCGTATACTCACCATATGATTTAGAGTTGCCTGCAACCAATTCTATAGGTGTGCTACCTATACTGCAGAAGTTAATTTCAGTAACATTACCTTCTCTACACAGTGGAACTTTAGCCTTTGCAAAATTAAACCAAGTCAATGGCTGTTCCACTGTAAATGGTACCAGGTAGGTTACTGAATTCAGCTTGCATTGGAGTATTCCATGGCACTGAGCACTCTACATGCAATATCTATACAGTTCCAAATCACCCAGAGTAGTTATGTACACAACCTTACCACAGAATGCATTGAATAGAAAGTAATGCATTCAACTCAATGGAGTGTACAGTTCAATTTTGCTGATAACTACTATGTGCTAACATGATGTCAACATTGTTAGTACACTAATCATATGATTTCGAGTTGTCTGCAACCAATTTCATGAGTGTGCTACCTATGCTCCAGAAGTTACTTTCAGTAACATTACCTTCTATAGAGAGTGGAACTTTAGCCTTTGCAGAATTAAACCAAGTCTGTGGCTGTTTCACTGTAAATGGTACCATGTAGGTTAGTGAATTCAGCTTGCATTGGAGTACTCCATGGAACTGAGCCCTCTACATGCAATATCTATATCGTTCCAAATCACGCTGAGTAGTTATGTACACAACCTTACCACAGAAGGCATTCAATAGAAAGTAATGCATTCAACTCAATGGAGTTTGCAGTTCAACTTTGCTGAAAGTAGTATGGGCTAACATGATGCAAACCTTATTCGTATACTCACCATATGATTTAGAGTTGCCTGCAACCAATTCTATAGGTGTGCTACCTATACTGCAGAAGTTAATTTCAGTAACATTACCTTCTCTACACAGTGGAACTTTAGCCTTTGCAAAATTAAACCAAGTCAATGGCTGTTCCACTGTAAATGGTACCAGGTAGGTTACTGAATTCAGCTTGCATTGGAGTATTCCATGGCACTGAGCACTCTACATGCAATATCTATACAGTTCCAAATCACCCAGAGTAGTTATGTACACAACCTTACCACAGAATGCATTGAATAGAAAGTAATGCATTCAACTCAATGGAGTGTACAGTTCAATTTTGCTGATAACTACTATGTGCTAACATGATGTCAACATTGTTAGTACACTAATCATATGATTTCGAGTTGTCTGCAACCAATTTCATGAGTGTGCTACCTATGCTCCAGAAGTTACTTTCAGTAACATTACCTTCTATAGAGAGTGGAACTTTAGCCTTTGCAGAATTAAGCCACGTTAGTGGCTGTTACACTGTAAATGCTACCAGGTAGATTACTGAATTCAGCTTGCATTGGAGTATTCCATGGCACTGAGCACTCTACATGCAATATCTATACAGTTCCAAATCACCCAGAGTAGTTATGTACACAACCTTACCACAGAATGCATTGAATAGAAAGTAATGCATTCAACTCAATGGAGCGTACAGTTCAATTTTGCTGATAACTACTATGTGCTAACATGATGTAAACATTGTTATTATACTACTGATATGATTTAGAGTTGTCTGCACGAAATTCTATGAGTGTGCTACCTATACTCCAGAAGTTACTTTCAGCAACATTACCTTCTCTACACAGTGGAACTTTAGCCTTTGCAGAATTAAACCAAGTCAGTGGCTGTTTCACTGTAAATGGTACCATGTAGGTTACTGAATTCAGCTTGAATTGGAGTACTCCATGGAACTGAGCACTCTACATGCAATATCTATATCGTTGCAAATCACCCTGAGTAGTTATGTACACAATCTTACCACAGAATGCATTGAATAGAAAGCAATGCTTTGAACTCAATGGAGTGTACAGTTCAATTTAGCTGATAACTACTATGTGCTAACATGATGTAAACAATGTTAGCACACTAACCATATGATTTAGAGTTGTTTGCAAACAGTTTTATAAGTGTGCTACCTATCCTACAGAAGTTACTTTCAGTAACATTACTTTCTCTACACAGTGGAACTTTAGCCTTTGCAGAATTAAACCAAGTCAATGGCTGTTACACTGTAAATGGTACCAGGTAGGTCACTGAATTCAGCTTGCATTGGAGTATTCCATGGCAGTGAGCACTCTACATACAATATCTATACAGTTCCAAATCACCCAGAGTAGTTATGTGCACAACCTTACCAAAGAATGCATTAAATATAAAGTAATGCATTCAACTCAATGGAGTGCACAGTTCAATTTTGCTGATAACTACTATGTGCTAACATGATGTAAGCATTGTTAGTAAACTAACCATATGATGTAGAGTTGTCTGCACCCAATTTTATGAGTGTGCTACCTATACTCCAGAAGTTACTTTCAGTAACATTACCTTCTCTACACAGTGGAACTTTAACCTTCGCAGAATTAAACCAAGTCAGTGGCTGTTTCACTCTAAATGGTACCATGTAGGTTACTGAATTCAGCTTGCATTGGAGTACTCCATGACACTGAGCATTCTACATGCAATATCTATATCATTCCAAATCACCCTGAGTAGTTATGTACACAACCTTACCACAGAATGCATTGAATAGAAAGTAATGCATTCAAGTCAATGGAGTATACAGTTCAATTTTGCTGATAACTACTATGTGCTAACATGATGTAAACATTGTTATTATACTACTGATATGATTTAGAGTTGTCTGCACGAAATTCTATGAGTGTGCTATCTATACTCCAGAAGTTACTTTCAGCAACATTACCTTCTCTACACAGTGGAACTGTAGCCTTTGCAGAATTAAACCAAGTCAGTGGCTGTTTCACTGTAAATGGTACCATGTAGGTTACTGAATTCAGCTTGAATTGGAGTACTCCATGGAACTGAGCACTCTACATGCAATATATATATCATTGCAAATCACCCTGAGTAGTTATGTACACAATCTTACCACAGAATGCATTGAA
The DNA here is from genome assembly GCF_030144855.1 of Hypanus sabinus. Taxonomy (NCBI): domain Eukaryota; kingdom Metazoa; phylum Chordata; class Chondrichthyes; order Myliobatiformes; family Dasyatidae; genus Hypanus; species Hypanus sabinus. The sequence goes on along the minus strand of NC_082724.1, from coordinate 57,260,029 downwards.
TAGAAAGCAATGCTTTGAACTCAATGGAGTGTACAGTTCAATTTAGCTGATAACTACTATGTGCTAACATGATGTAAACAATGTTAGCACACTAACCATATGATTTAGAGTTGTTTGCAACCAGTTTTATAAGTGTGCTACCTATGCTACAGAAGTTACATTCAGTAACATTACCTTCTCTACACAGTGGAACTTTAGCCTTTGCAGAATTAAACCAAGTCAGTGGCTGTTTCACTGTAAATGGTACCATGTAGGTTACTGAATTCAGCTTGCATTGGAGTACTCCATGACACTGAGCATTCTACATGCAATATCTATATCATTCCAAATCACCCTGAGTAGTTATGTACACAACCTTACCACAGAATGCATTGAATAGAAAGTAATGCATTCAAGTCAATGGAGTGTACAGTTCAATTTTGCTGATAACTACTATGTGCTAACATGATGTAAACATTGTTATTATACTACCGATATGCTTTAGAGTAGTCTGCACGAAATTCTATGAGTGTGCTACCTATACTCCAGAAGTTACTTTCAGTAACATTACCTTCTCTACACAGTGGAACTTTAGCCTTTGCAGAATTAAACCAAGTCTGTGGCTGTTTCACTGTAAATGGTACCATGTAGGTTAGTGAATTCAGCTTGCATTGGAGTACTCCATGGAACTGAGCCCTCTACATGCAATATCTATATCGTTCCAAATCACGCTGAGTAGTTATGTACACAACGTTACCACAGAAGGCATTCAATAGAAAGTAATGCATTCAACTCAATGGAGTTTGGAGTTCAACTTTGCTGAAAGTAGTATGGGCTAACATGATGCAAACCTTATTCGTATACTCACCATATGATTTAGAGTTGCCTGCAACCAATTCTATAGGTGTGCTACCTATACTGCAGAAGTTAATTTCAGTAACATTATCTTCTCTACACAGTGGAACTTTAGCCTTTGCAAAATTAAACCAAGTCAATGGCTGTTCCACTGTAAATGGTACCAGGTAGGTTACTGAATTCAGCTTGCATTGGAGTATTCCATGGCACTGAGCACTCTACATGCAATATCTATACAGTTCCAAATCACCCAGAGTAGTTATGTACACAACCTTACCACAGAATGCATTGAATAGAAAGTAATGCATTCAACTCAATGGAGTGTACAGTTCAATTTTGCTGATAACTACTATGTGCTAACATGATGTCAACATTGTTAGTACACTAATCATATGATTTCGAGTTGTCTGCAACCAATTTCATGAGTGTGCTACCTATGCTCCAGAAGTTACTTTCAGTAACATTACCTTCTATAGAGAGTGGAACTTTAGCCTTTGCAGAATTAAACCAAGTCTGTGGCTGTTTCACTGTAAATGGTACCATGTAGGTTAGTGAATTCAGCTTGCATTGGAGTACTCCATGGAACTGAGCCCTCTACATGCAATATCTATATCGTTCCAAATCACGCTGAGTAGTTATGTACACAACCTTACCACAGAAGGCATTCAATAGAAAGTAATGCATTCAACTCAATGGAGTTTGCAGTTCAACTTTGCTGAAAGTAGTATGGGCTAACATGATGCAAACCTTATTCGTATACTCACCATATGATTTAGAGTTGCCTGCAACCAATTCTATAGGTGTGCTACCTATACTGCAGAAGTTAATTTCAGTAACATTACCTTCTCTACACAGTGGAACTTTAGCCTTTGCAAAATTAAACCAAGTCAATGGCTGTTCCACTGTAAATGGTACCAGGTAGGTTACTGAATTCAGCTTGCATTGGAGTATTCCATGGCACTGAGCACTCTACATGCAATATCTATACAGTTCCAAATCACCCAGAGTAGTTATGTACACAACCTTACCACAGAATGCATTGAATAGAAAGTAATGCATTCAACTCAATGGAGTGTACAGTTCAATTTTGCTGATAACTACTATGTGCTAACATGATGTCAACATTGTTAGTACACTAATCATATGATTTCGAGTTGTCTGCAACCAATTTCATGAGTGTGCTACCTATGCTCCAGAAGTTACTTTCAGTAACATTACCTTCTATAGAGAGTGGAACTTTAGCCTTTGCAGAATTAAGCCACGTTAGTGGCTGTTACACTGTAAATGCTACCAGGTAGATTACTGAATTCAGCTTGCATTGGAGTATTCCATGGCACTGAGCACTCTACATGCAATATCTATACAGTTCCAAATCACCCAGAGTAGTTATGTACACAACCTTACCACAGAATGCATTGAATAGAAAGTAATGCATTCAACTCAATGGAGCGTACAGTTCAATTTTGCTGATAACTACTATGTGCTAACATGATGTAAACATTGTTATTATACTACTGATATGATTTAGAGTTGTCTGCACGAAATTCTATGAGTGTGCTACCTATACTCCAGAAGTTACTTTCAGCAACATTACCTTCTCTACACAGTGGAACTTTAGCCTTTGCAGAATTAAACCAAGTCAGTGGCTGTTTCACTGTAAATGGTACCATGTAGGTTACTGAATTCAGCTTGAATTGGAGTACTCCATGGAACTGAGCACTCTACATGCAATATCTATATCGTTGCAAATCACCCTGAGTAGTTATGTACACAATCTTACCACAGAATGCATTGAATAGAAAGCAATGCTTTGAACTCAATGGAGTGTACAGTTCAATTTAGCTGATAACTACTATGTGCTAACATGATGTAAACAATGTTAGCACACTAACCATATGATTTAGAGTTGTTTGCAAACAGTTTTATAAGTGTGCTACCTATCCTACAGAAGTTACTTTCAGTAACATTACTTTCTCTACACAGTGGAACTTTAGCCTTTGCAGAATTAAACCAAGTCAATGGCTGTTACACTGTAAATGGTACCAGGTAGGTCACTGAATTCAGCTTGCATTGGAGTATTCCATGGCAGTGAGCACTCTACATACAATATCTATACAGTTCCAAATCACCCAGAGTAGTTATGTGCACAACCTTACCAAAGAATGCATTAAATATAAAGTAATGCATTCAACTCAATGGAGTGCACAGTTCAATTTTGCTGATAACTACTATGTGCTAACATGATGTAAGCATTGTTAGTAAACTAACCATATGATGTAGAGTTGTCTGCACCCAATTTTATGAGTGTGCTACCTATACTCCAGAAGTTACTTTCAGTAACATTACCTTCTCTACACAGTGGAACTTTAACCTTCGCAGAATTAAACCAAGTCAGTGGCTGTTTCACTCTAAATGGTACCATGTAGGTTACTGAATTCAGCTTGCATTGGAGTACTCCATGACACTGAGCATTCTACATGCAATATCTATATCATTCCAAATCACCCTGAGTAGTTATGTACACAACCTTACCACAGAATGCATTGAATAGAAAGTAATGCATTCAAGTCAATGGAGTATACAGTTCAATTTTGCTGATAACTACTATGTGCTAACATGATGTAAACATTGTTATTATACTACTGATATGATTTAGAGTTGTCTGCACGAAATTCTATGAGTGTGCTATCTATACTCCAGAAGTTACTTTCAGCAACATTACCTTCTCTACACAGTGGAACTGTAGCCTTTGCAGAATTAAACCAAGTCAGTGGCTGTTTCACTGTAAATGGTACCATGTAGGTTACTGAATTCAGCTTGAATTGGAGTACTCCATGGAACTGAGCACTCTACATGCAATATATATATCATTGCAAATCACCCTGAGTAGTTATGTACACAATCTTACCACAGAATGCATTGAATAGAAAGCAATGCTTTGAACTCAATGGAGTGTACAGTTCAATTTAGCTGATAACTACTATGTGCTAACATGATGTAAACAATGTTAGCACACTAACCATATGATTTAGAGTTGTTTGCAAACAGTTTTATAAGTGTGCTACCTATGCTACAGAAGTTACATTCAGTAACATTACCTTCTCTACACAGTGGAACTTTAGCCTTTGCAGAATTAAACCAAGTCAGTGGCTGTTTCACTGTAAATGGTACCATGTAGGTTAGTGAATTCAGCTTGCATTGGAGTACTCCATGGAACTGAGCACTCTACATGCAATATCTATATCGTTCCAAATCACGCTGAGTAGTTATGTACACAACGTTACCACAGAAGGCATTCAATAGAAAGTAATGCATTCAACTCAATGGAGTTTGCAGTTCAATTTTGCTGATAACTACTATGTGCTAACATGATGTAAGCATTGTTAGTACACTAACCATATGATGTAGAGTTGTCTGCACCCAATTTTATGAGTGTGCTACCTATACTCCAAAAGTTACTTTCAGTAACATTACCTTCTCTACACAGTGGAACTTTAGCCTTCGCAGAATTAAACCAAGTCAGTGGCTGTTTCACTCTAAATGGCACCATGTAGGTTACTGAATTCAGCTTGCATTGGAGTACTCCATGACACTGAGCATTCTACATGCAATATCTATATCATTCCAAATCACCCTGAGTAGTTATGTACACAACCTTACCACAGAATGCATTGAATAGAAAGTAATGCATTCAAGTCAATGGAGTGTACAGTTCAATTTTGCTGATAACTACTATGTGCTAACATGATGTAAACATTGTTATTATACTACCGATATGATTTAGAGTAGTCTGCACGAAATTCTATGAGTGTGCTACCTATACTCCAGAAGTTACTTTCAGTAACATTACCTTCTCTACACAGTGGAACTTTAGCCTTTGCAGAATTAAACCAAGTCTGTGGCTGTTTCACTGTAAATGGTACCATGTAGGTTAGTGAATTCAGCTTGCATTGGAGTACTCCATGGAACTGAGCACTCTACATGCAATATCTATATCGTTGCAAATCACCCTGAGTAGTTATGTACACAATCTTACCACAGAATGCATTGAATAGAAAGCAATGCTTTGAACTCAATGGAGTGTACAGTTCAATTTAGCTGATAACTACTATGTGCTAACATGATGTAAACAATGTTAGCACACTAACCATATGATTTAGAGTTGTTTGCAAACAGTTTTATAAGTGTGCTACCTATCCTACAGAAGTTACTTTCAGTAACATTACTTTCTCTACACAGTGGAACTTTAGCCTTTGCAGAATTAAACCAAGTCAATGGCTGTTACACTGTAAATGGTACCAGGTAGGTCACTGAATTCAGCTTGCATTGGAGTATTCCATGGCAGTGAGCACTCTACATACAATATCTATACAGTTCCAAATCACCCAGAGTAGTTATGTGCACAACCTTACCAAAGAATGCATTAAATATAAAGTAATGCATTCAACTCAATGGAGTGCACAGTTCAATTTTGCTGATAACTACTATGTGCTAACATGATGTAAGCATTGTTAGTAAACTAACCATATGATGTAGAGTTGTCTGCACCCAATTTTATGAGTGTGCTACCTATACTCCAGAAGTTACTTTCAGTAACATTACCTTCTCTACACAGTGGAACTTTAACCTTCGCAGAATTAAACCAAGTCAGTGGCTGTTTCACTCTAAATGGTACCATGTAGGTTACTGAATTCAGCTTGCATTGGAGTACTCCATGACACTGAGCATTCTACATGCAATATCTATATCATTCCAAATCACCCTGAGTAGTTATGTACACAACCTTACCACAGAATGCATTGAATAGAAAGTAATGCATTCAAGTCAATGGAGTATACAGTTCAATTTTGCTGATAACTACTATGTGCTAACATGATGTAAACATTGTTATTATACTACTGATATGATTTAGAGTTGTCTGCACGAAATTCTATGAGTGTGCTATCTATACTCCAGAAGTTACTTTCAGCAACATTACCTTCTCTACACAGTGGAACTGTAGCCTTTGCAGAATTAAACCAAGTCAGTGGCTGTTTCACTGTAAATGGTACCATGTAGGTTACTGAATTCAGCTTGAATTGGAGTACTCCATGGAACTGAGCACTCTACATGCAATATATATATCATTGCAAATCACCCTGAGTAGTTATGTACACAATCTTACCACAGAATGCATTGAATAGAAAGCAATGCTTTGAACTCAATGGAGTGTACAGTTCAATTTAGCTGATAACTACTATGTGCTAACATGATGTAAACAATGTTAGCACACTAACCATATGATTTAGAGTTGTTTGCAAACAGTTTTATAAGTGTGCTACCTATGCTACAGAAGTTACATTCAGTAACATTACCTTCTCTACACAGTGGAACTTTAGCCTTTGCAGAATTAAACCAAGTCAGTGGCTGTTTCACTGTAAATGGTACCATGTAGGTTAGTGAATTCAGCTTGCATTGGAGTACTCCATGGAACTGAGCACTCTACATGCAATATCTATATCGTTCCAAATCACGCTGAGTAGTTATGTACACAACGTTACCACAGAAGGCATTCAATAGAAAGTAATGCATTCAACTCAATGGAGTTTGCAGTTCAATTTTGCTGATAACTACTATGTGCTAACATGATGTAAGCATTGTTAGTACACTAACCATATGATGTAGAGTTGTCTGCACCCAATTTTATGAGTGTGCTACCTATACTCCAAAAGTTACTTTCAGTAACATTACCTTCTCTACACAGTGGAACTTTAGCCTTCGCAGAATTAAACCAAGTCAGTGGCTGTTTCACTCTAAATGGCACCATGTAGGTTACTGAATTCAGCTTGCATTGGAGTACTCCATGACACTGAGCATTCTACATGCAATATCTATATCATTCCAAATCACCCTGAGTAGTTATGTACACAACCTTACCACAGAATGCATTGAATAGAAAGTAATGCATTCAAGTCAATGGAGTGTACAGTTCAATTTTGCTGATAACTACTATGTGCTAACATGATGTAAACATTGTTATTATACTACCGATATGATTTAGAGTAGTCTGCACGAAATTCTATGAGTGTGCTACCTATACTCCAGAAGTTACTTTCAGTAACATTACCTTCTCTACACAGTGGAACTTTAGCCTTTGCAGAATTAAACCAAGTCTGTGGCTGTTTCACTGTAAATGGTACCATGTAGGTTAGTGAATTCAGCTTGCATTGGAGTACTCCATGGAACTGAGCCCTCTACATGCAATATCTATATCGTTCCAAATCACGCTGAGTAGTTATGTACACAACGTTACCACAGAAGGCATTCAATAGAAAGTAATGCATTCAACTCAATGGAGTTTGGAGTTCAACTTTGCTGAAAGTAGTATGGGCTAACATGATGCAAACCTTATTCGTATACTCACCATATGATTTAGAGTTGCCTGCAACCAATTCTATAGGTGTGCTACCTATACTGCAGAAGTTAATTTCAGTAACATTATCTTCTCTACACAGTGGAACTTTAGCCTTTGCAAAATTAAACCAAGTCAATGGCTGTTCCACTGTAAATGGTACCAGGTAGGTTACTGAATTCAGCTTGCATTGGAGTATTCCATGGCACTGAGCACTCTACATGCAATATCTATACAGTTCCAAATCACCCAGAGTAGTTATGTACACAACCTTACCACAGAATGCATTGAATAGAAAGTAATGCATTCAACTCAATGGAGTGTACAGTTCAATTTTGCTGATAACTACTATGTGCTAACATGATGTAAACATTGTTATTATTCTACCGATATGATTTAGAGTAGTCTGCACGAAATTCTATGAGTGTGCTACCTATACTCCAGAAGTTACTTTCAGTAACATTACCTTCTCTACACAGTGGAACTTTAGCCTTTGCAGAATTAAACCAAGTCTGTGGCTGTTTCACTGTAAATGGTACCATGTAGGTTAGTGAATTCAGCTTGCATTGGAGTACTCCATGGAACTGAGCCCTCTACATGCAATATCTATATCGTTCCAAATCACGCTGAGTAGTTATGTACACAACCTTACCACAGAAGGCATTCAATAGAAAGTAATGCATTCAACTCAATGGAGTTTGCAGTTCAACTTTGCTGAAAGTAGTATGGGCTAACATGATGCAAACCTTATTCGTATACTCACCATATGATTTAGAGTTGCCTGCAACCAATTCTATAGGTGTGCTACCTATACTGCAGAAGTTAATTTCAGTAACATTACCTTCTCTACACAGTGGAACTTTAGCCTTTGCAAAATTAAACCAAGTCAATGGCTGTTCCACTGTAAATGGTACCAGGTAGGTTACTGAATTCAGCTTGCATTGGAGTATTCCATGGCACTGAGCACTCTACATGCAATATCTATACAGTTCCAAATCACCCAGAGTAGTTATGTACACAACCTTACCACAGAATGCATTGAATAGAAAGTAATGCATTCAACTCAATGGAGTGTACAGTTCAATTTTGCTGATAACTACTATGTGCTAACATGATGTCAACATTGTTAGTACACTAATCATATGATTTCAAGTTGTCTGCAACCAATTTCATGAGTGTGCTACCTATGCTCCAGAAGTTACTTTCAGTAACATTACCTTCTATAGAGAGTGGAACTTTAGCCTTTGCAGAATTAAACCAAGTCTGTGGCTGTTTCACTGTAAATGGTACCATGTAGGTTAGTGAATTCAGCTTGCATTGGAGTACTCCATGGAACTGAGCCCTCTACATGCAATATCTATATCGTTCCAAATCACGCTGAGTAGTTATGTACACAACCTTACCACAGAAGGCATTCAATAGAAAGTAATGCATTCAACTCAATGGAGTTTGCAGTTCAACTTTGCTGAAAGTAGTATGGGCTAACATGATGCAAACCTTATTCGTATACTCACCATATGATTTAGAGTTGCCTGCAACCAATTCTATAGGTGTGCTACCTATACTGCAGAAGTTAATTTCAGTAACATTACCTTCTCTACACAGTGGAACTTTAGCCTTTGCAAAATTAAACCAAGTCAATGGCTGTTCCACTGTAAATGGTACCAGGTAGGTTACTGAATTCAGCTTGCATTGGAGTATTCCATGGCACTGAGCACTCTACATGCAATATCTATACAGTTCCAAATCACCCAGAGTAGTTATGTACACAACCTTACCACAGAATGCATTGAATAGAAAGTAATGCATTCAACTCAATGGAGTGTACAGTTCAATTTTGCTGATAACTACTATGTGCTAACATGATGTCAACATTGTTAGTACACTAATCATATGATTTCGAGTTGTCTGCAACCAATTTCATGAGTGTGCTACCTATGCTCCAGAAGTTACTTTCAGTAACATTACCTTCTATAGAGAGTGGAACTTTAGCCTTTGCAGAATTAAACCAAGTCTGTGGCTGTTTCACTGTAAATGGTACCATGTAGGTTAGTGAATTCAGCTTGCATTGGAGTACTCCATGGAACTGAGCCCTCTACATGCAATATCTATATCGTTCCAAATCACGCTGAGTAGTTATGTACACAACCTTACCACAGAAGGCATTCAATAGAAAGTAATGCATTCAACTCAATGGAGTTTGCAGTTCAACTTTGCTGAAAGTAGTATGGGCTAACATGATGCAAACCTTATTCGTATACTCACCATATGATTTAGAGTTGCCTGCAACCAATTCTATAGGTGTGCTACCTATACTGCAGAAGTTAATTTCAGTAACATTACCTTCTCTACACAGTGGAACTTTAGCCTTTGCAAAATTAAACCAAGTCAATGGCTGTTCCACTGTAAATGGTACCAGGTAGGTTACTGAATTCAGCTTGCATTGGAGTATTCCATGGCACTGAGCACTCTACATGCAATATCTATACAGTTCCAAATCACCCAGAGTAGTTATGTACACAACCTTACCACAGAATGCATTGAATAGAAAGTAATGCATTCAACTCAATGGAGTGTACAGTTCAATTTTGCTGATAACTACTATGTGCTAACATGATGTCAACATTGTTAGTACACTATCATATGATTTCGAGTTGTCTGCAACCAATTTCATGAGTGTGCTACCTATGCTCCAGAAGTTACTTTCAGTAACATTACCTTCTATAGAGAGTGGAACTTTAGCCTTTGCAGAATTAAACCAAGTCTGTGGCTGTTTCACTGTAAATGGTACCATGTAGGTTAGTGAATTCAGCTTGCATTGGAGTACTCCATGGAACTGAGCCCTCTACATGCAATATCTATATCGTTCCAAATCACGCTGAGTAGTTATGTACACAACCTTACCACAGAAGGCATTCAATAGAAAGTAATGCATTCAACTCAATGGAGTTTGCAGTTCAACTTTGCTGAAAGTAGTATGGGCTAACATGATGCAAACCTTATTCGTATACTCACCATATGATTTAGAGTTGCCTGCAACCAATTCTATAGGTGTGCTACCTATACTGCAGAAGTTAATTTCAGTAACATTACCTTCTCTACACAGTGGAACTTTAGCCTTTGCAAAATTAAACCAAGTCAATGGCTGTTCCACTGTAAATGGTACCAGGTAGGTTACTGAATTCAGCTTGCATTGGAGTATTCCATGGCACTGAGCACTCTACATGCAATATCTATACAGTTCCAAATCACCCAGAGTAGTTATGTACACAACCTTACCACAGAATGCATTGAATAGAAAGTAATGCATTCAACTCAATGGAGTGTACAGTTCAATTTTGCTGATAACTACTATGTGCTAACATGATGTCAACATTGTTAGTACACTAATCATATGATTTCGAGTTGTCTGCAACCAATTTCATGAGTGTGCTACCTATGCTCCAGAAGTTACTTTCAGTAACATTACCTTCTATAGAGAGTGGAACTTTAGCCTTTGCAGAATTAAACCAAGTCTGTGGCTGTTTCACTGTAAATGTTACCATGTAGGTTAGTGAATTCAGCTTGCATTGGAGTACTCCATGGAACTGAGCCCTCTACATGCAATATCTATATCGTTCCAAATCACGCTGAGTAGTTATGTACACAACCTTACCACAGAAGGCATTCAATAGAAAGTAATGCATTCAACTCAATGGAGTTTGCAGTTCAACTTTGCTGAAAGTAGTATGGGCTAACATGATGCAAACCTTATTCGTATACTCACCATATGATTTAGAGTTGCCTGCAACCAATTCTATAGGTGTGCTACCTATACTGCAGAAGTTAATTTCAGTAACATTACCTTCTCTACACAGTGGAACTTTAGCCTTTGCAAAATTAAACCAAGTCAATGGCTGTTCCACTGTAAATGGTACCAGGTAGGTTACTGAATTCAGCTTGCATTGGAGTATTCCATGGCACTGAGCACTCTACATGCAATATCTATACAGTTCCAAATCACCCAGAGTAGTTATGTACACAACCTTACCACAGAATGCATTGAATAGAAAGTAATGCATTCAACTCAATGGAGTGTACAGTTCAATTTTGCTGATAACTACTATGTGCTAACATGATGTCAACATTGTTAGTACACTAATCATATGATTTCGAGTTGTCTGCAACCAATTTCATGAGTGTGCTACCTATGCTCCAGAAGTTACTTTCAGTAACATTACCTTCTATAGAGAGTGGAACTTTAGCCTTTGCAGAATTAAACCAAGTCTGTGGCTGTTTCACTGTAAATGGTACCATGTAGGTTAGTGAATTCAGCTTGCATTGGAGTACTCCATGGAACTGAGCCCTCTACATGCAATATCTATATCGTTCCAAATCACGCTGAGTAGTTATGTACACAACCTTACCACAGAAGGCATTCAATAGAAAGTAATGCATTCAACTCAATGGAGTTTGCAGTTCAACTTTGCTGAAAGTAGTATGGGCTAACATGATGCAAACCTTATTCGTATACTCACCATATGATTTAGAGTTGCCTGCAACCAATTCTATAGGTGTGCTACCTATACTGCAGAAGTTAATTTCAGTAACATTACCTTCTCTACACAGTGGAACTTTAGCCTTTGCAAAATTAAACCAAGTCAATGGCTGTTCCACTGTAAATGGTACCAGGTAGGTTACTGAATTCAGCTTGCATTGGAGTATTCCATGGCACTGAGCACTCTACATGCAATATCTATACAGTTCCAAATCACCCAGAGTAGTTATGTACACAACCTTACCACAGAATGCATTGAATAGAAAGTAATGCATTCAACTCAATGGAGTGTACAGTTCAATTTTGCTGATAACTACTATGTGCTAACATGATGTCAACATTGTTAGTACACTAATCATATGATTTCGAGTTGTCTGCAACCAATTTCATGAGTGTGCTACCTATGCTCCAGAAGTTACTTTCAGTAACATTACCTTCTATAGAGAGTGGAACTTTAGCCTTTGCAGAATTAAACCAAGTCTGTGGCTGTTTCACTGTAAATGGTACCATGTAGGTTAGTGAATTCAGCTTGCATTGGAGTACTCCATGGAACTGAGCCCTCTACATGCAATATCTATATCGTTCCAAATCACGCTGAGTAGTTATGTACACAACCTTACCACAGAAGGCATTCAATAGAAAGTAATGCATTCAACTCAATGGAGTTTGCAGTTCAACTTTGCTGAAAGTAGTATGGGCTAACATGATGCAAACCTTATTCGTATACTCACCATATGATTTAGAGTTGCCTGCAACCAATTCTATAGGTGTGCTACCTATACTGCAGAAGTTAATTTCAGTAACATTACCTTCTCTACACAGTGGAACTTTAGCCTTTGCAAAATTAAACCAAGTCAATGGCTGTTCCACTGTAAATGGTACCAGGTAGGTTACTGAATTCAGCTTGCATTGGAGTATTCCATGGCACTGAGCACTCTACATGCAATATCTATACAGTTCCAAATCACCCAGAGTAGTTATGTACACAACCTTACCACAGAATGCATTGAATAGAAAGTAATGCATTCAACTCAATGGAGTGTACAGTTCAATTTTGCTGATAACTACTATGTGCTAACATGATGTCAACATTGTTAGTACACTAATCATATGATTTCGAGTTGTCTGCAACCAATTTCATGAGTGTGCTACCTATGCTCCAGAAGTTACTTTCAGTAACATTACCTTCTATAGAGAGTGGAACTTTAGCCTTTGCAGAATTAAACCAAGTCTGTGGCTGTTTCACTGTAAATGGTACCATGTAGGTTAGTGAATTCAGCTTGCATTGGAGTACTCCATGGAACTGAGCCCTCTACATGCAATATCTATATCGTTCCAAATCACGCTGAGTAGTTATGTACACAACCTTACCACAGAAGGCATTCAATAGAAAGTAATGCATTCAACTCAATGGAGTTTGCAGTTCAACTTTGCTGAAAGTAGTATGGGCTAACATGATGCAAACCTTATTCGTATACTCACCATATGATTTAGAGTTGCCTGCAACCAATTCTATAGGTGTGCTACCTATACTGCAGAAGTTAATTTCAGTAACATTACCTTCTCTACACAGTGGAACTTTAGCCTTTGCAAAATTAAACCAAGTCAATGGCTGTTCCACTGTAAATGGTACCAGGTAGGTTACTGAATTCAGCTTGCATTGGAGTATTCCATGGCACTGAGCACTCTACATGCAATATCTATACAGTTCCAAATCACCCAGAGTAGTTATGTACACAACCTTACCACAGAATGCATTGAATAGAAAGTAATGCATTCAACTCAATGGAGTGTACAGTTCAATTTTGCTGATAACTACTATGTGCTAACATGATGTCAACATTGTTAGTACACTAATCATATGATTTCGAGTTGTCTGCAACCAATTTCATGAGTGTGCTACCTATGCTCCAGAAGTTACTTTCAGTAACATTACCTTCTATAGAGAGTGGAACTTTAGCCTTTGCAGAATTAAACCAAGTCTGTGGCTGTTTCACTGTAAATGGTACCATGTAGGTTAGTGAATTCAGCTTGCATTGGAGTACTCCATGGAACTGAGCCCTCTACATGCAATATCTATATCGTTCCAAATCACGCTGAGTAGTTATGTACACAACCTTACCACAGAAGGCATTCAATAGAAAGTAATGCATTCAACTCAATGGAGTTTGCAGTTCAACTTTGCTGAAAGTAGTATGGGCTAACATGATGCAAACCTTATTCGTATACTCACCATATGATTTAGAGTTGCCTGCAACCAATTCTATAGGTGTGCTACCTATACTGCAGAAGTTAATTTCAGTAACATTACCTTCTCTACACAGTGGAACTTTAGCCTTTGCAAAATTAAACCAAGTCAATGGCTGTTCCACTGTAAATGGTACCAGGTAGGTTACTGAATTCAGCTTGCATTGGAGTATTCCATGGCACTGAGCACTCTACATGCAATATCTATACAGTTCCAAATCACCCAGAGTAGTTATGTACACAACCTTACCACAGAATGCATTGAATAGAAAGTAATGCATTCAACTCAATGGAGTGTACAGTTCAATTTTGCTGATAACTACTATGTGCTAACATGATGTCAACATTGTTAGTACACTAATCATATGATTTCGAGTTGTCTGCAACCAATTTCATGAGTGTGCTACCTATGCTCCAGAAGTTACTTTCAGTAACATTACCTTCTATAGAGAGTGGAACTTTAGCCTTTGCAGAATTAAACCAAGTCTGTGGCTGTTTCACTGTAAATGGTACCATGTAGGTTAGTGAATTCAGCTTGCATTGGAGTACTCCATGGAACTGAGCCCTCTACATGCAATATCTATATCGTTCCAAATCACGCTGAGTAGTTATGTACACAACCTTACCACAGAAGGCATTCAATAGAAAGTAATGCATTCAACTCAATGGAGTTTGCAGTTCAACTTTGCTGAAAGTAGTATGGGCTAACATGATGCAAACCTTATTCGTATACTCACCATATGATTTAGAGTTGCCTGCAACCAATTCTATAGGTGTGCTACCTATACTGCAGAAGTTAATTTCAGTAACATTACCTTCTCTACACAGTGGAACTTTAGCCTTTGCAAAATTAAACCAAGTCAATGGCTGTTCCACTGTAAATGGTACCAGGTAGGTTACTGAATTCAGCTTGCATTGGAGTATTCCATGGCACTGAGCACTCTACATGCAATATCTATACAGTTCCAAATCACCCAGAGTAGTTATGTACACAACCTTACCACAGAATGCATTGAATAGAAAGTAATGCATTCAACTCAATGGAGTGTACAGTTCAATTTTGCTGATAACTACTATGTGCTAACATGATGTCAACATTGTTAGTACACTAATCATATGATTTCGAGTTGTCTGCAACCAATTTCATGAGTGTGCTACCTATGCTCCAGAAGTTACTTTCAGTAACATTACCTTCTATAGAGAGTGGAACTTTAGCCTTTGCAGAATTAAACCAAGTCTGTGGCTGTTTCACTGTAAATGGTACCATGTAGGTTAGTGAATTCAGCTTGCATTGGAGTACTCCATGGAACTGAGCCCTCTACATGCAATATCTATATCGTTCCAAATCACGCTGAGTAGTTATGTACACAACCTTACCACAGAAGGCATTCAATAGAAAGTAATGCATTCAACTCAATGGAGTTTGCAGTTCAACTTTGCTGAAAGTAGTATGGGCTAACATGATGCAAACCTTATTCGTATACTCACCATATGATTTAGAGTTGCCTGCAACCAATTCTATAGGTGTGCTACCTATACTGCAGAAGTTAATTTCAGTAACATTACCTTCTCTACACAGTGGAACTTTAGCCTTTGCAAAATTAAACCAAGTCAATGGCTGTTCCACTGTAAATGGTACCAGGTAGGTTACTGAATTCAGCTTGCATTGGAGTATTCCATGGCACTGAGCACTCTACATGCAATATCTATACAGTTCCAAATCACCCAGAGTAGTTATGTACACAACCTTACCACAGAATGCATTGAATAGAAAGTAATGCATTCAACTCAATGGAGTGTACAGTTCAATTTTGCTGATAACTACTATGTGCTAACATGATGTCAACATTGTTAGTACACTAATCATATGATTTCGAGTTGTCTGCAACCAATTTCATGAGTGTGCTACCTATGCTCCAGAAGTTACTTTCAGTAACATTACCTTCTATAGAGAGTGGAACTTTAGCCTTTGCAGAATTAAACCAAGTCTGTGGCTGTTTCACTGTAAATGGTACCATGTAGGTTAGTGAATTCAGCTTGCATTGGAGTACTCCATGGAACTGAGCCCTCTACATGCAATATCTATATCGTTCCAAATCACGCTGAGTAGTTATGTACACAACCTTACCACAGAAGGCATTCAATAGAAAGTAATGCATTCAACTCAATGGAGTTTGCAGTTCAACTTTGCTGAAAGTAGTATGGGCTAACATGATGCAAACCTTATTCGTATACTCACCATATGATTTAGAGTTGCCTGCAACCAATTCTATAGGTGTGCTACCTATACTGCAGAAGTTAATTTCAGTAACATTACCTTCTCTACACAGTGGAACTTTAGCCTTTGCAAAATTAAACCAAGTCAATGGCTGTTCCACTGTAAATGGTACCAGGTAGGTTACTGAATTCAGCTTGCATTGGAGTATTCCATGGCACTGAGCACTCTACATGCAATATCTATACAGTTCCAAATCACCCAGAGTAGTTATGTACACAACCTTACCACAGAATGCATTGAATAGAAAGTAATGCATTCAACTCAATGGAGTGTACAGTTCAATTTTGCTGATAACTACTATGTGCTAACATGATGTCAACATTGTTAGTACACTAATCATATGATTTCGAGTTGTCTGCAACCAATTTCATGAGTGTGCTACCTATGCTCCAGAAGTTACTTTCAGTAACATTACCTTCTATAGAGAGTGGAACTTTAGCCTTTGCAGAATTAAACCAAGTCTGTGGCTGTTTCACTGTAAATGGTACCATGTAGGTTAGTGAATTCAGCTTGCATTGGAGTACTCCATGGAACTGAGCCCTCTACATGCAATATCTATATCGTTCCAAATCACGCTGAGTAGTTATGTACACAACCTTACCACAGAAGGCATTCAATAGAAAGTAATGCATTCAACTCAATGGAGTTTGCAGTTCAACTTTGCTGAAAGTAGTATGGGCTAACATGATGCAAACCTTATTCGTATACTCACCATATGATTTAGAGTTGCCTGCAACCAATTCTATAGGTGTGCTACCTATACTGCAGAAGTTAATTTCAGTAACATTACCTTCTCTACACAGTGGAACTTTAGCCTTTGCAAAATTAAACCAAGTCAATGGCTGTTCCACTGTAAATGGTACCAGGTAGGTTACTGAATTCAGCTTGCATTGGAGTATTCCATGGCACTGAGCACTCTACATGCAATATCTATACAGTTCCAAATCACCCAGAGTAGTTATGTACACAACCTTACCACAGAATGCATTGAATAGAAAGTAATGCATTCAACTCAATGGAGTGTACAGTTCAATTTTGCTGATAACTACTATGTGCTAACATGATGTCAACATTGTTAGTACACTAATCATATGATTTCGAGTTGTCTGCAACCAATTTCATGAGTGTGCTACCTATGCTCCAGAAGTTACTTTCAGTAACATTACCTTCTATAGAGAGTGGAACTTTAGCCTTTGCAGAATTAAACCAAGTCTGTGGCTGTTTCACTGTAAATGGTACCATGTAGGTTAGTGAATTCAGCTTGCATTGGAGTACTCCATGGAACTGAGCCCTCTACATGCAATATCTATATCGTTCCAAATCACGCTGAGTAGTTATGTACACAACCTTACCACAGAAGGCATTCAATAGAAAGTAATGCATTCAACTCAATGGAGTTTGCAGTTCAACTTTGCTGAAAGTAGTATGGGCTAACATGATGCAAACCTTATTCGTATACTCACCATATGATTTAGAGTTGCCTGCAACCAATTCTATAGGTGTGCTACCTATACTGCAGAAGTTAATTTCAGTAACATTACCTTCTCTACACAGTGGAACTTTAGCCTTTGCAAAATTAAACCAAGTCAATGGCTGTTCCACTGTAAATGGTACCAGGTAGGTTACTGAATTCAGCTTGCATTGGAGTATTCCATGGCACTGAGCACTCTACATGCAATATCTATACAGTTCCAAATCACCCAGAGTAGTTATGTACACAACCTTACCACAGAATGCATTGAATAGAAAGTAATGCATTCAACTCAATGGAGTGTACAGTTCAATTTTGCTGATAACTACTATGTGCTAACATGATGTCAACATTGTTAGTACACTAATCATATGATTTCGAGTTGTCTGCAACCAATTTCATGAGTGTGCTACCTATGCTCCAGAAGTTACTTTCAGTAACATTACCTTCTATAGAGAGTGGAACTTTAGCCTTTGCAGAATTAAACCAAGTCTGTGGCTGTTTCACTGTAAATGGTACCATGTAGGTTAGTGAATTCAGCTTGCATTGGAGTACTCCATGGAACTGAGCCCTCTACATGCAATATCTATATCGTTCCAAATCACGCTGAGTAGTTATGTACACAACCTTACCACAGAAGGCATTCAATAGAAAGTAATGCATTCAACTCAATGGAGTTTGCAGTTCAACTTTGCTGAAAGTAGTATGGGCTAACATGATGCAAACCTTATTCGTATACTCACCATATGATTTAGAGTTGCCTGCAACCAATTCTATAGGTGTGCTACCTATACTGCAGAAGTTAATTTCAGTAACATTACCTTCTCTACACAGTGGAACTTTAGCCTTTGCAAAATTAAACCAAGTCAATGGCTGTTCCACTGTAAATGGTACCAGGTAGGTTACTGAATTCAGCTTGCATTGGAGTATTCCATGGCACTGAGCACTCTACATGCAATATCTATACAGTTCCAAATCACCCAGAGTAGTTATGTACACAACCTTACCACAGAATGCATTGAATAGAAAGTAATGCATTCAACTCAATGGAGTGTACAGTTCAATTTTGCTGATAACTACTATGTGCTAACATGATGTCAACATTGTTAGTACACTAATCATATGATTTCGAGTTGTCTGCAACCAATTTCATGAGTGTGCTACCTATGCTCCAGAAGTTACTTTCAGTAACATTACCTTCTATAGAGAGTGGAACTTTAGCCTTTGCAGAATTAAACCAAGTCTGTGGCTGTTTCACTGTAAATGGTACCATGTAGGTTAGTGAATTCAGCTTGCATTGGAGTACTCCATGGAACTGAGCCCTCTACATGCAATATCTATATCGTTCCAAATCACGCTGAGTAGTTATGTACACAACCTTACCACAGAAGGCATTCAATAGAAAGTAATGCATTCAACTCAATGGAGTTTGCAGTTCAACTTTGCTGAAAGTAGTATGGGCTAACATGATGCAAACCTTATTCGTATACTCACCATATGATTTAGAGTTGCCTGCAACCAATTCTATAGGTGTGCTACCTATACTGCAGAAGTTAATTTCAGTAACATTACCTTCTCTACACAGTGGAACTTTAGCCTTTGCAAAATTAAACCAAGTCAATGGCTGTTCCACTGTAAATGGTACCAGGTAGGTTACTGAATTCAGCTTGCATTGGAGTATTCCATGGCACTGAGCACTCTACATGCAATATCTATACAGTTCCAAATCACCCAGAGTAGTTATGTACACAACCTTACCACAGAATGCATTGAATAGAAAGTAATGCATTCAACTCAATGGAGTGTACAGTTCAATTTTGCTGATAACTACTATGTGCTAACATGATGTCAACATTGTTAGTACACTAATCATATGATTTCGAGTTGTCTGCAACCAATTTCATGAGTGTGCTACCTATGCTCCAGAAGTTACTTTCAGTAACATTACCTTCTATAGAGAGTGGAACTTTAGCCTTTGCAGAATTAAACCAAGTCTGTGGCTGTTTCACTGTAAATGGTACCATGTAGGTTAGTGAATTCAGCTTGCATTGGAGTACTCCATGGAACTGAGCCCTCTACATGCAATATCTATATCGTTCCAAATCACGCTGAGTAGTTATGTACACAACCTTACCACAGAAGGCATTCAATAGAAAGTAATGCATTCAACTCAATGGAGTTTGCAGTTCAACTTTGCTGAAAGTAGTATGGGCTAACATGATGCAAACCTTATTCGTATACTCACCATATGATTTAGAGTTGCCTGCAACCAATTCTATAGGTGTGCTACCTATACTGCAGAAGTTAATTTCAGTAACATTACCTTCTCTACACAGTGGAACTTTAGCCTTTGCAAAATTAAACCAAGTCAATGGCTGTTCCACTGTAAATGGTACCAGGTAGGTTACTGAATTCAGCTTGCATTGGAGTATTCCATGGCACTGAGCACTCTACATGCAATATCTATACAGTTCCAAATCACCCAGAGTAGTTATGTACACAACCTTACCACAGAATGCATTGAATAGAAAGTAATGCATTCAACTCAATGGAGTGTACAGTTCAATTTTGCTGATAACTACTATGTGCTAACATGATGTCAACATTGTTAGTACACTAATCATATGATTTCGAGTTGTCTGCAACCAATTTCATGAGTGTGCTACCTATGCTCCAGAAGTTACTTTCAGTAACATTACCTTCTATAGAGAGTGGAACTTTAGCCTTTGCAGAATTAAGCCACGTTAGTGGCTGTTACACTGTAAATGCTACCAGGTAGATTACTGAATTCAGCTTGCATTGGAGTATTCCATGGCACTGAGCACTCTACATGCAATATCTATACAGTTCCAAATCACCCAGAGTAGTTATGTACACAACCTTACCACAGAATGCATTGAATAGAAAGTAATGCATTCAACTCAATGGAGTGTACAGTTCAATTTTGCTGATAACTACTATGTGCTAACATGATGTCAACATTGTTAGTACACTAATCATATGATTTCGAGTTGTCTGCAACCAATTTCATGAGTGTGCTACCTATGCTCCAGAAGTTACTTTCAGTAACATTACCTTCTATAGAGAGTGGAACTTTAGCCTTTGCAAAATTAAACCAAGTCAATGGCTGTTCCACTGTAAATGGTACCAGGTAGGTTACTGAATTCAGCTTGCATTGGAGTATTCCATGGCACTGAGCACTCTACATGCAATATCTATACAGTTCCAAATCACCCAGAGTAGTTATGTACACAACCTTACCACAGAATGCATTGAATAGAAAGTAATGCATTCAACTCAATGGAGTGTACAGTTCAATTTTGCTGATAACTACTATGTGCTAACATGATGTCAACATTGTTAGTACACTAATCATATGATTTCGAGTTGTCTGCAACCAATTTCATGAGTGTGCTACCTATGCTCCAGAAGTTACTTTCAGTAACATTACCTTCTATAGAGAGTGGAACTTTAGCCTTTGCAGAATTAAGCCACGTTAGTGGCTGTTACACTGTAAATGCTACCAGGTAGATTACTGAATTCAGCTTGCATTGGAGTATTCCATGCAACTGAGCACTCTATATGTAATATCTATACAGTTCCAAATCACCCAGAGTAGTTATGTACACAACCTTACCACAGAATGCATTGAATAGAAAGTAATGCATTCAACTCAATGGAGCGTACAGTTCAATTTTGCTGATAACTACTATGTGCTAACATGATGTAAACATTGTTATTATACTACCGATATGATTTAGAGTTGTCTGCACGAAATTCTATGAGTGTGCTACCTATACTCCAGAAGTTACTTTCAGCAACATTACCTTCTCTACACAGTGGAACTTTAGCCTTTGCAGAATTAAACCAAGTCAGTGGCTGTTTCACTGTAAATGGTACCATGTAGGTTACTGAATTCAGCTTGAATTGGAGTACTCCATGGAACTGAGCACTCTACATGCAATATCTATATCGTTGCAAATCACCCTGAGTAGTTATGTACACAATCTTACCACAGAATGCATTGAATAGAAAGCAATGCTTTGAACTCAATGGAGTGTACAGTTCAATTTAGCTGATAACTACTATGTGCTAACATGATGTAAACAATGTTAGCACACTAACCATATGATGTAGAGTTGTCTGCACCCAATTTTATGAGTGTGCTACCTATACTCCAAAAGTTACTTTCAGTAACATTACCTTCTCTACACAGTGGAACTTTAGCCTTCGCAGAATTAAACCAAGTCAGTGGCTGTTTCACTCTAAATGGCACCATGTAGGTTACTGAATTCAGCTTGCATTGGAGTACTCCATGACACTGAGCATTCTACATGCAATATCTATATCATTCCAAATCACCCTGAGTAGTTATGTACACAACCTTACCACAGAATGCATTGAATAGAAAGCAATGCATTCAAGTCAATGGAGTGTACAGTTCAATTTTGCTGATAACTACTATGTGCTAACATGATGTAAACATTGTTATTATACTACCGATATGATTTAGAGTAGTCTGCACGAAATTCTATGAGTGTGCTACCTATACTCCAGAAGTTACTTTCAGTAACATTACCTTCTCTACACAGTGGAACTTTAGCCTTTGCAGAATTAAACCAAGTCTGTGGCTGTTTCACTGTAAATGGTACCATGTAGGTTAGTGAATTCAGCTTGCATTGGAGTACTCCATGGAACTGAGCCCTCTACATGCAATATCTATATCGTTCCAAATCACGCTGAGTAGTTATGTACACAACCTTACCACAGAAGGCATTCAATAGAAAGTAATGCATTCATCTCAATGGAGTATGCAGTTCAACTTTGCTGAAAGTAGTATGGGCTAACATGATGCAAACCTTATTCGTATACTCACCATATGATTTAGAGTTGCCTGCAACCAATTCTATAGGTGTGCTACCTATACTGCAGAAGTTAATTTCAGTAACATTACCTTCTCTACACAGTGGAACTTTAGCCTTTGCAAAATTAAACCAAGTCAATGGCTGTTCCACTGTAAATGGTACCAGGTAGGTTACTGAATTCAGCTTGCATTGGAGTATTCCATGGCACTGAGCACTCTACATGCAATATCTATACAGTTCCAAATCACCCAGAGTAGTTATGTACACAACCTTACCACAGAATGCATTGAATAGAAAGTAATGCATTCAACTCAATGGAGTGTACAGTTCAATTTTGCTGATAACTACTATGTGCTAACATGATGTCAACATTGTTAGTACACTAATCATATGATTTCGAGTTGTCTGCAACCAATTTCATGAGTGTGCTACCTATGCTCCAGAAGTTACTTTCAGTAACATTACCTTCTATAGAGAGTGGAACTTTAGCCTTTGCAGAATTAAGCCACGTTAGTGGCTGTTACACTGTAAATGCTACCAGGTAGATTACTGAATTCAGCTTGCATTGGAGTATTCCATGGCACTGAGCACTCTACATGCAATATCTATACAGTTCCAAATCACCCAGAGTAGTTATGTACACAACCTTACCACAGAATGCATTGAATAGAAAGTAATGCATTCAACTCAATGGAGCGTACAGTTCAATTTTGCTGATAACTACTATGTGCTAACATGATGTAAACATTGTTATTATACTACCGATATGATTTAGAGTTGTCTGCACGAAATTCTATGAGTGTGCTACCTATACTCCAGAAGTTACTTTCAGCAACATTACCTTCTCTACACAGTGGAACTTTAGCCTTTGCAGAATTAAACCAAGTCAGTGGCTGTTTCACTGTAAATGGTACCATGTAGGTTACTGAATTCAGCTTGAATTGGAGTACTCCATGGAACTGAGCACTCTACATGCAATATCTATATCGTTGTAAATCACCCTGAGTAGTTATGTACACAATCTTACCACAGAATGCATTGAATAGAAAGCAATGCTTTGAACTCAATGGAGTGTACAGTTCAATTTAGCTGATAACTACTATGTGCTAACATGATGTAAACAATGTTAGCACACTAACCATATGATTTAGAGTTGTTTGCAAACAGTTTTATAAGTGTGCTACCTATCCTACAGAAGTTACTTTCAGTAACATTACTTTCTCTACACAGTGGAACTTTAGCCTTTGCAGAATTAAACCAAGTCAATGGCTGTTACACTGTAAATGGTACCAGGTAGGTCACTGAATTCAGCTTGCATTGGAGTATTCCATGGCAGTGAGCACTCTACATACAATATCTATACAGTTCCAAATCACCCAGAGTAGTTATGTGCACAACCTTACCAAAGAATGCATTAAATATAAAGTAATGCATTCAACTCAATGGAGTGCACAGTTCAATTTTGCTGATAACTACTATGTGCTAACATGATGTAAGCATTGTTAGTACACTAACCATATGATGTAGAGTTGTCTGCACCCAATTTTATGAGTGTGCTACCTATACTCCAGAAGTTACTTTCAGTAACATTACCTTCTCTACACAGTGGAACTTTAACCTTCGCAGAATTAAACCAAGTCAGTGGCTGTTTCACTCTAAATGGTACCATGTAGGTTACTGAATTCAGCTTGCATTGGAGTATTCCATGGCACTGAGCACTCTACATGCAATATCTATACAGTTCCAAATCACCCAGAGTAGTTATGTACACAACCTTACCACAGAATGCATTGAATAGAAAGTAATGCATTCAACTCAATGGAGTGTACAGTTCAATTTTGCTGATAACTACTATGTGCTAACATGATGTCAACATTGTTAGTACACTAATCATATGATTTCGAGTTGTCTGCAACCAATTTCATGAGTGTGCTACCTATGCTCCAGAAGTTACTTTCAGTAACATTACCTTCTATAGAGAGTGGAACTTTAGCCTTTGCAGAATTAAGCCACGTTAGTGGCTGTTACACTGTAAATGCTACCAGGTAGATTACTGAATTCAGCTTGCATTGGAGTATTCCATGGCACTGAGCACTCTACATGCAATATCTATACAGTTCCAAATCACCCAGAGTAGTTATGTACACAACCTTACCACAGAATGCATTGAATAGAAAGTAATGCATTCAACTCAATGGAGCGTACAGTTCAATTTTGCTGATAACTACTATGTGCTAACATGATGTAAACATTGTTATTATACTACCGATATGATTTAGAGTTGTCTGCACGAAATTCTATGAGTGTGCTACCTATACTCCAGAAGTTACTTTCAGCAACATTACCTTCTCTACACAGTGGAACTTTAGCCTTTGCAGAATTAAACCAAGTCAGTGGCTGTTTCACTGTAAATGGTACCATGTAGGTTACTGAATTCAGCTTGAATTGGAGTACTCCATGGAACTGAGCACTCTACATGCAATATCTATATCGTTGCAAATCACCCTGAGTAGTTATGTACACAATCTTACCACAGAATGCATTGAATAGAAAGCAATGCTTTGAACTCAATGGAGTGTACAGTTCAATTTAGCTGATAACTACTATGTGCTAACATGATGTAAACAATGTTAGCACACTAACCATATGATTTAGAGTTGTTTGCAAACAGTTTTATAAGTGTGCTACCTATCCTACAGAAGTTACTTTCAGTAACATTACTTTCTCTACACAGTGGAACTTTAGCCTTTGCAGAATTAAACCAAGTCAATGGCTGTTACACTGTAAATGGTACCAGGTAGGTCACTGAATTCAGCTTGCATTGGAGTATTCCATGGCAGTGAGCACTCTACATACAATATCTATACAGTTCCAAATCACCCAGAGTAGTTATGTGCACAACCTTACCAAAGAATGCATTAAATATAAAGTAATGCATTCAACTCAATGGAGTGCACAGTTCAATTTTGCTGATAACTACTATGTGCTAACATGATGTAAGCATTGTTAGTACACTAACCATATGATGTAGAGTTGTCTGCACCCAATTTTATGAGTGTGCTACCTATACTCCAGAAGTTACTTTCAGTAACATTACCTTCTCTACACAGTGGAACTTTAACCTTCGCAGAATTAAACCAAGTCAGTGGCTGTTTCACTCTAAATGGTACCATGTAGGTTACTGAATTCAGCTTGCATTGGAGTACTCCATGACACTGAGCATTCTACATGCAATATCTATATCATTCCAAATCACCCTGAGTAGTTATGTACACAACCTTACCACAGAATGCATTGAATAGAAAGTAATGCATTCAAGTCAATGGAGTATACAGTTCAATTTTGCTGATAACTACTATGTGCTAACATGATGTAAACATTGTTATTATACTACTGATATGATTTAGAGTTGTCTGCACGAAATTCTATGAGTGTGCTATCTATACTCCAGAAGTTACTTTCAGCAACATTACCTTCTCTACACAGTGGAACTGTAGCCTTTGCAGAATTAAACCAAGTCAGTGGCTGTTTCACTGTAAATGGTACCATGTAGGTTACTGAATTCAGCTTGAATTGGAGTACTCCATGGAACTGAGCACTCTACATGCAATATATATATCATTGCAAATCACCCTGAGTAGTTATGTACACAATCTTACCACAGAATGCATTGAATAGAAAGCAATGCTTTGAACTCAATGGAGTGTACAGTTCAATTTAGCTGATAACTACTATGTGCTAACATGATGTAAACAATGTTAGCACACTAACCATATGATTTAGAGTTGTTTGCAACCAGTTTTATAAGTGTGCTACCTATGCTACAGAAGTTACATTCAATAACATTACCTTCTCTACACAGTGGAACTTTAGCCTTTGCAGAATTAAACCAAGTCAGTGGCTGTTTCACTGTAAATGGTACCATGTAGGTTAGTGAATTCAGCTTGCATTGGAGTACTCCATGGAACTGAGCACTCTACATGCAATATCTATATCGTTCCAAATCACGCTGAGTAGTTATGTACACAACGTTACCACAGAAGGCATTCAATAGAAAGTAATGCATTCAACTCAATGGAGTTTGCAGTTCAACTTTGCTGAAATTAGTATGGGCTAACATGATGCAAACTTTATTCGTATACTAACCATATGATTTAGAGTTGTCTGCAACCAATTTTATGAGTGTGCTACCTATGCTCCAGAAGTTACTTTCAGTAACATTACGTTCTCTACACAGTGGAACTTTAGCCTTTGCAAAATTAAACCAAGTCAATGGCTGTTCCACTGTAAATGGTAGCAGGTAGGTTACTGAATTCAGCTTGCATTGGAGTATACCATGTCACTGAGCACTCTACATGCAATATCTATACAGTTCCAAATCACCCAGAGTAGTTATGTACACAACCTTACCACAGAATGCATTGAATAGAAAGTAATGCATTCAACTCAATGGAGTGTACAGTTCAATTTTGCTGATAACTACTATGTGCTAACATGATGTCAACATTGTTAGTACACTAATCATATGATTTAGAGTTGTCTGCAACCAATTTTATGAGTGTGCTACCTATGCTCCAGAAGTTACTTTCAGTAACATTACCTTCTATAGAGAGTGGAACTTTAGCCTTTGCCGAATTAAGCCATGTCAGTGGCTGTTACACTGTAAATGCTACCAGGTAGATTACTGAATTCAGCTTGCATTGGAGTATTCCATGCAACTGAGCACTCTATATGTAATATCTATACAGTTCCAAATTACCCTGAGTAGTTATGTACACAATCTTACCACAGAATGCATTGAATAGAAAGTAATGCATTCAACTCAATGGAGCGTACAGTTCAATTTTGCTGATAACTACTATGTGCTAACATGATGTAAAAAATTGTTATTATACTACCGATATGATTTAGAGTTGTCAGCACGAAATTCTATGAGTGTGCTACCTATACTCCAGAAGTTACTTCCAGCAACATTACCTTCTCTACACAGTGGAACTGTAGCCTTTGCAGAATTAAACCAAGTCAGTGGCTGTTTCACTGTAAATGGTACCATGTAGGTTACTGAATTCAGCTTGAATTGGAGTACTCCATGGAACTGAGCACTCTACATGCAATATCTATATCATTGCAAATCACCCTGAGTAGTTATGTACACAATTCTACCACAGAATGCATTGAATAGAAAGCAATGCTTTGAACTCAATGGAGTGTACAGTTCAATTTAGCTGATAACTACTATGTGCTAACATGATGCAAACAATGTTAGCACACTAACCATATGATTTAGAGTTGTTTGCAACCAGTTTTATAAGTGTGCTACCTATGCTACAGAAGTTACATTCAGTAACATTACCTTCTCTACACAGTGGAACTTTAGCCTTTGCAGAATTAAACCAAGTCAGTGGCTGTTTCACTGTAAATGGTACCATGTAGGTTAGTGAATTCAGCTTGCATTGGAGTACTCCATGGAACTGAGCACTCTACATGCAATATCTATATCGTTCCAAATCACGCTGAGTAGTTATGTACACAACGTTACCACAGAAGGCATTCAATAGAAAGTAATGCATTCAACTCAATGGAGTTTGCAGTTCAACTTTGCTGAAATTAATATGGGCTAACATGATGCAAACTTTATTCGTATACTAACCATATGATTTAGAGTTGTCTGCAACCAATTTTATGAGTGTGCTACCTATGCTCCAGAAGTTACTTTCAGTAACATTACGTTCTCTACACAGTGGAACTTTAGCCTTTGCAAAATTAAACCAAGTCAATGGCTGTTCCACTGTAAATGGTAGCAGGTAGGTTACTGAATTCAGCTTGCATTGGAGTATACCATGTCACTGAGCACTCTACATGCAATATCTATACAGTTCCAAATCACCCAGAGTAGTTATGTACACAACCTTACCACAGAATGCATTGAATAGAAAGTAATGCATTCAACTCAATGGAGTGTACAGTTCAATTTTGCTGATAACTACTATGTGCTAACATGATGTCAACATTGTTAGTACACTAATCATATGATTTAGAGTTGTCTGCAACCAATTTTATGAGTGTGCTACCTATGCTCCAGAAGTTACTTTCAGTAACATTACCTTCTATAGAGAGTGGAACTTTAGCCTTTGCCGAATTAAGCCATGTCAGTGGCTGTTACACTGTAAATGCTACCAGGTAGATTACTGAATTCAGCTTGCATTGGAGTATTCCATGCAACTGAGCACTCTATATGTAATATCTATACAGTTCCAAATTACCCTGAGTAGTTATGTACACAATCTTACCACAGAATGCATTGAATAGAAAGTAATGCATTCAACTCAATGGAGCGTACAGTTCAATTTTGCTGATAACTACTATGTGCTAACATGATGTAAAAAATTGTTATTATACTACCGATATGATTTAGAGTTGTCAGCACGAAATTCTATGAGTGTGCTACCTATACTCCAGAAGTTACTTCCAGCAACATTACCTTCTCTACACAGTGGAACTGTAGCCTTTGCAGAATTAAACCAAGTCAGTGGCTGTTTCACTGTAAATGGTACCATGTAGGTTACTGAATTCAGCTTGAATTGGAGTACTCCATGGAACTGAGCACTCTACATGCAATATCTATATCATTGCAAATCACCCTGAGTAGTTATGTACACAATTCTACCACAGAATGCATTGAATAGAAAGCAATGCTTTGAACTCAATGGAGTGTACAGTTCAATTTAGCTGATAACTACTATGTGCTAACATGATGCAAACAATGTTAGCACACTAACCATATGATTTAGAGTTGTTTGCAACCAGTTTTATAAGTGTGCTACCTATGCTACAGAAGTTACATTCAGTAACATTACCTTCTCTACACAGTGGAACTTTAGCCTTTGCAGAATTAAACCAAGTCAGTGGCTGTTTCACTGTAAATGGTACCATGTAGGTTAGTGAATTCAGCTTGCATTGGAGTACTCCATGGAACTGAGCACTCTACATGCAATATCTATATCGTTCCAAATCACGCTGAGTAGTTATGTACACAACGTTACCACAGAAGGCATCCAATAGAAAGTAATGCATTCAACTCAATGGAGTTTGCAGTTCAACTTTGCTGAAAGTAGTATGGGCTAACATGATGCAAACCTTATTCGTATACTCACCATATGATTTAGAGTTGTCTGCACCCAATTTTATGAGTGTGCTACCTATACTCCAGAAGTTACTTTCAGTAACATTACCTTCTCTAGAGAGTGGAACTTTAGCCTTTGCAGAATTAAACCATGTCAGTGGCTGTTTCACTGTAAATTGTACCATCTAGGTTACTGAATTCAGCTTGCATTGGAGTACTCCATGGAACTGAGCACTCTACATGCAATATCTATATCGTTGCAAATCACCCTGAGTAGTTATGTACACAACCTTACCACAGAATGCATTGAACAGAAAGCAATGCTTTGAACTCAATGGAGTGTACAGTTCAATTTAGCTGATAACTACTATGTGCTAACATGATGTAAACAATGTTAGCACACTAACCATATGATTTAGAGTTGTTTGCAACCAGTTTTATAAGTGTGCTACCTATGCTCCAGAAGTTACTTTCAGTAACATTACTTTCTCTACACAGTGGAACTTTAGCCTTTGCAGAATTAAACCAAGTCAATGGCTTTTACACGGTAAATGGTACCATGTAGGTTAGTGAATTCAGCTTGCATTGGAGTACTCCATGGAACTGAGCCCTCTACATGCAATATCTATATCGTTCCAAATCACGCTGAGTAGTTATGTGCACAACGTTACCACAGAAGGCATTCAATAGAAAGTAATGCATTCAACTCAATGGAGTTTGCAGTTCAACTTTGCTGAAAGTAGTATGGGCTAACATGATGCAAACCTTATTCGTATACTCACCATATAATTTAGAGTTGTCTGCAACCAATTCTAGGCGTGTGCTACCTATACTCCAGAAGTTACTTTCAGTAACATTATCTTCTCAACACAGTGGAACTTTAGCCTTTGCAAAATTAAACCAAGTCAATGGCTGTTCCACTGTAAATGGTAGCAGGTAGGTTACTGAATTCAGCTTGCATTGGAGTATTCCATGGCACTGAGCACTCTACATGCAATATCTATACAGTTCCAAATCACCCAGAGTAGTTATGTACAGAACCTTACCACAGAATGCATTGAATAGAAAGTAATGCATTCAACTCAATTGTGTAGAGTTCAATTTTGCTGAAAACGACTATGTGCTGACATGATGTAAACATTGTTAGTACACTAATCATATGATTTAGAGTTATCTGCAACCAATTTTATGAGTGTGCTACCTATGCTCCAGAAGTTACTTTCAGTAACATTACCTTCTCTACACAGTTGAACTTTAGCCTTTGCTGAATTAAACCAAGTCAGTGGCTGTTTCACTGTAAATGGTACCATGTAGGTTACTGAATTCAGCTTGCATTGGAGTACTCCATGACACTGAGCATTCTACATGCAATATCTATATCATTCCAAATCACCCTGAGTAGTTATGTACACAACCTTACCACAGAATGCATTGAATAGAAAGTAATGCATTCAAGTCAATGGAGTGTACAGTTCAATTTTGCTGATAACTACTATGTGCTAACATGATGTAAACATTGTTATTATACTACTGATATGATTTAGAGTTGTCTGCACGAAATTCTATGAGTGTGCTACCTATACTCCAGAAGTTACTTTCAGTAACATTACCTTCTCTACACAGTGGAACTTTAGACTTTGCAGAATTAAAGCAAGTCAGTGGCTGTTTCACTGTAAATGGTACCATGTAGGTTAGTGAATTCAGCTTGCATTGGAGTACTCCATGGAACTGAGCCCTCTACATGCAATATCTATATCGTTCCAAATCACGCTAAGTAGTTATGTACACAACGTTACCACAGAAGGCATTCAATAGAAAGTAATGCATTCAACTCAATGGAGTTTGCAGTTCAACTTTGCTGAAAGTAGTATGGGCTAACATGATGCAAACCTTATTCGTATACTCACCATATGATTTTGAGTTGCCTGCAACCAATTCTATAGGTGTGCTACCTATACTGCAGAAGTTACTTTCAGTAACATTATCTTCTCTACACAGTGGAACTTTAGCCTTTGCAAAATTAAACCAAGTCAATGGCTGTTCCACTGTAAATGGTAGCAGGTAGGTTACTGAATTCAGCTTGCATTGGAGTATACCATGGCACTGAGCACTCTACATGCAATATCTATACAGTTCCAAATCACCCAGAGTAGTTATGTACACAACCTTACCACAGAATGCATTGAATAGAAAGTAATGCATTCAACTCAATGGAGTGTACAGTTCAATTTTGCTGATAACTACTATGTGCTAACATGATGTAAACATTGTTATTATACTACCGATATGATTTAGAGTTGTCTGCACGAAATTCTATGAGTGTGCTACCTATACTCCAGAAGTTACTTTCAGTAACATTACCTTCTCTAGAGAGTGGAACTTTAGCCTTTGCAGAATTAAACCATGTCAGTGGCTGTTTCACTGTAAATTGTACCATGTAGGTTACTTAATTCAGCTTGCATTGGAGTACTCCATGGAACTGAGCACTCTACATGCAATATCTATATCGTTGCAAATCACCCTGAGTAGTTATGTACACAACCTTACCACAGAATGCATTGAACAGAAAGCAATGCTTTGAACTCAATGGCGTGTACAGTTCAATTTAGCTGATAACTACTATGTGCTAACATGATGTAAACAATGTTAGCACACTAACCATATGATTTAGAGTTGTTTGCAACCAGTTTTATAAGTGTGCTACCTATGCTCCAGAAGTTACTTTCAGTAACATTACTTTCTCTACACAGTGGAACTTTAGCCTTTGCAGAATTAAACCAAGTCAATGGCTTTTACACGGTAAATGGTACCATGTAGGTTAGTGAATTCAGCTTGCATTGGAGTACTCCATGGAACTGAGCCCTCTACATGCAATATCTATATCGTTCCAAATCACGCTGAGTAGTTATGTACACAACGTTACCACAGAAGGCATTCAATAGAAAGTAATGCATTCAACTCAATGGAGTTTGCAGTTCAACTTTGCTGAAAGTAGTATGGGCTAACATGATGCAAACCTTATTCGTATACTCACCATATGATTTTGAGCTGTCTGCAACCAATTCTAGGCGTGTGCTACCTATACTCCAGAAGTTACTTTCAGTAACATTATCTTCTCAACACAGTGGAACTTTAGCCTTTGCAAAATTAAACCAAGTCAATGGCTGTTCCACTGTAAATGGTAGCAGGTAGGTTACTGAATTCAGCTTGCATTGGAGTATTCCATGGCACTGAGCACTCTACATGCAATATCTATACAGTTCCAAATCACCCAGAGTAGTTATGTACAGAACCTTACCACAGAATGCATTGAATAGAAAGTAATGCATTCAACTCAATTGTGTAGAGTTCAATTTTGCTGAAAACGACTATGTGCTGACATGATGTAAACATTGTTAGTACACTAATCATATGATTTAGAGTTATCTGCAACCAATTTTATGAGTGTGCTACCTATGCTCCAGAAGTTACTTTCAGTAACATTACCTTCTCTACACAGTTGAACTTTAGCCTTTGCTGAATTAAACCAAGTCAGTGGCTGTTTCACTGTAAATGGTACCATGTAGGTTACTGAATTCAGCTTGCATTGGAGTACTCCATGACACTGAGCATTCTACATGCAATATCTATATCATTCCAAATCACCCTGAGTAGTTATGTACACAACCTTACCACAGAATGCATTGAATAGAAAGTAATGCATTCAAGTCAATGGAGTGTACAGTTCAATTTTGCTGATAACTACTATGTGCTAACATGATATAAACATTGTTATTATACTACTGATATGATTTAGAGTTGTCTGCACGAAATTCTATGAGTGTGCTACCTATACTCCAGAAGTTACTTTCAGTAACAATACCTTCTCTACACAGTGGAACTTTAGACTTTGCAGAATTAAAGCAAGTCAGTGGCTGTTTCACTGTAAATGGTACCATGTAGGTTAGTGAATTCAGCTTGCATTGGAGTACTCCATGGAACTGAGCCCTCTACATGCAATATCTATATCGTTCCAAATCACGCTGAGTAGTTATGTACACAACGTTACCACAGAAGGCATTCAATAGAAAGTAATGCATTCAACTCAATGGAGTTTGCAGTTCAACTTTGCTGAAAGTAGTATGGGCTAACATGATGCAAACCTTATTCGTATACTCACCATATGATTTTGAGTTGCCTGCAACCAATTCTATAGGTGTGCTACCTATACTGCAGAAGTTACTTTCAGTAACATTATCTTCTCTACACAGTGGAACTTTAGCCTTTGCAAAATTAAACCAAGTCAATGGCTGTTCCACTGTAAATGGTAGCAGGTAGGTTACTGAATTCAGCTTGCATTGGAGTATACCATGGCACTGAGCACTCTACATGCAATATCTATACAGTTCCAAATCACCCAGAGTAGTTATGTACACAACCTTACCACAGAATGCATTGAATAGAAAGTAATGCATTCAACTCAATGGAGTGTACAGTTCAATTTTGCTGATAACTACTATGTGCTAACATGATGTAAACATTGTTATTATACTACCGATATGATTTAGAGTTGTCTGCATGAAATTCTATGAGTGTGCTACCTATACTCCAGAAGTTACTTTCAGTAACATTACCTTCTCTAGAGAGTGGAACTTTAGCCTTTGCAGAATTAAACCATGTCAGTGGCTGTTTCACTGTAAATTGTACCATCTAGGTTACAGAATTCAGCTTGCATTGGAGTACTCCATGGAACTGAGCACTCTACATGCAATATCTATATCGTTGCAAATCACCCTGAGTAGTTATGTACACAACCTTACCACAGAATGCATTGAATAGAAAGCAATGCTTTGAACTCAATGGAGTGTACAGTTCAATTTAGCTGATAACTACTATGTGCTAACATGATGTAAACAATGTTAGCACACTAACCATATGATTTAGAGTTGTTTGCAACCAGTTTTATAAGTGTGCTACCTATGCTCCAGAAGTTACTTTCAGTAACATTACTTTCTCTACACAGTGGAACTTTAGCCTTTGCAGAATTAAACCAAGTCAATGGCTTTTACACGGTAAATGGTACCATGTAGGTTAGTGAATTCAGCTTGCATTGGAGTACTCCATGGAACTGAGCACTCTACATGCAATATCTATATCGTTCCAAATCACGCTGAGTAGTTATGTACACAACGTTACCACAGAAGGCATTCAATAGAAAGTAATGCATTCAACTCAATGGAGTTTGCAGTTCAACTTTGCTGAAAGTAGTATGGGCTAACATGATGCAAACCTTATTCGTATACTCACCATATAATTTAGAGTTGTCTGCAACCAATTCTAGGAGTGTGCTACCTATACTCCAGAAGTTACTTTCAGTAACATTATCTTCTCAACACAGTGGAACTTTAGCCTTTGCAAAATTAAACCAAGTCAATGGCTGTTCCACTGTAAATGGTAGCAGGTAGGTTACTGAATTCAGCTTGCATTGGAGTATTCCATGGCACTGAGCACTCTACATGCAATATCTATACAGTTCCAAATCACCCAGAGTAGTTATGTACAGAACCTTACCACAGAATGCATTGAATAGAAAGTAATGCATTCAACTCAATTGTGTAGAGTTCAATTTTGCTGAAAACGACTATGTGCTGACATGATGTAAACATTGTTAGTACACTAATCATATGATTTAGAGTTATCTGCAACCAATTTTATGAGTGTGCTACCTATGCTCCAGAAGTTACTTTCAGTAACATTACCTTCTCTACACAGTTGAACTTTAGCCTTTGCTGAATTAAACCAAGTCAGTGGCTGTTTCACTGTAAATGGTACCATGTAGGTTACTGAATTCAGCTTGCATTGGAGTACTCCATGACACTGAGCATTCTACATGCAATATCTATATCATTCCAAATCACCCTGAGTAGTTATGTACACAACCTTACCACAGAATGCATTGAATAGAAAGTAATGCATTCAAGTCAATGGAGTGTACAGTTCAATTTTGCTGATAACTACTATGTGCTAACATGATGTAAACATTGTTATTATACTACTGATATGATTTAGAGTTGTCTGCACGAAATTCTATGAGTGTGCTACCTATACTCCAGAAGTTACTTTCAGTAACATTACCTTCTCTACACAGTGGAACTTTAGCCTTTGCAGAATTAAACCAAGTCAGTGGCTGTTTCACTGTAAATGGTACCATGTAGGTTAGTGAATTCAGCTTGCATTGGAGTACTCCATGGAACTGAGCCCTCTACATGCAATATCTATATCGTTCCAAATCACGCTGAGTAGTTATGTACACAACGTTACCACAGAAGGCATTCAATAGAAAGTAATGCATTCAACTCAATGGAGTGTACAGTTGAATTTTGCTGATAACTACTATGTGCTACATGATGTAAACATTGTTAGTATACTACCCATATGATTTAGAGTTGACTGCACCCAATTGTATGAGTGTGCTACCTATACTCCAGAAGTTACTTTCAGTGACATTACCTTCTTTACACAGTGGAACTTCAGCCTTTGCAGAATTAAACCAAATCAATGGCTGTTCCACTGTAAATGGTAGCAGGTAGGTTACTGAATTCAGCTTGCATTGGAGTATTCCATAGCACTGAGCACTCTACATGCAATATCTATACAGTTCCAAATAACCCAGAGTAGTTATGTACACAACCTTACCACAGAATGCATTAAATAGAAAGTAATGCATTCAACTCAATGGAGTGTACAGTTCAATTTTGCTGATAACTACTATGTGCTAACATGATGTAAGCATTGTTAGTACACTAACCATATGATGTAGAGTTGTCTGCAACCAATTTTATCAATCTGCTACCTATGCTCCAGAAGTTACTTTCAGTAACATTACCTTCTCTAAACAGTGGAACTTCAGCTTTTGTAGAATTAAACCAAGTCAGTGTCGGTTGCACGGTAAATGGTACCATGTAGGTTACTGAATTCAGCTTGCATTGGAGTACTCCATGACGCTGAGCACTCTACATGCAATATCTAAACAGTTCCAAACCACCCAGAGTAGTTATGTACACAACCTTACCACAGAATGCAATGAATAGAAAGTAATGCTTTGAACTCAATGGAGTGTACAGTTGAATTTTGCTGATAACTACTATGTGCTAACATGATGTAAACATTGTTATTATACTACCCATATGATTTAGAGTTGTCTGCACGAAATTCTATGAGTGTGCTACCTATACTCCAGAAGTTACTTTCAGTAACATTACCTTCTCTACACAGTGGAACTTTAGCCTTTGCAGAATTAAACCAAGTCAGTGGCTGTTTCACTGTAAATGGTACCATGTAGGTTAGTGAATTCAGCTTGCATAGGAGTACTCCATGGAACTGAGCACTCTACATGCAATATCTATATCATTCCAAATCACCCTGAGTAGTTATGTAAACAACCTTACCACAGAATGGATTGAATAGAAAGCAATGCTTTGAACTCAATGGAGTGTACAGTTGAATTTTGCTGATAACTACTATGTGCTACATGAAGTAAACATTGTTATTATACTACCCATATGATTTATAGTTGACTGCACCCAATTGTATGAGTGTGCTACCTATACTCCAGAAGTTACTTTCAGTGACATTACCTTCTTTACACAGTGGAACTTCAGCCTTTGCAGAATTAAACCAAATCAATGGCTGTTCCATTGTAAATGCTACCAGGTAGGTTACTGAATTCAGCTTGCATTGGAGTATTCCATGGCTCTGAGCACTCTACATGCAATAATTATACAGTTCCAAATAACCCAGAGTAGTTATGTACACAACCTTACCACAGAATGCATTAAATAGAAAGTAATGCATTCAACTCAATGGAGTGTACAGTTCAATTTTGCTGATAACTACTATGTGCTAACATGATGTAAGCATTGTTAGTACACTAACCATATGATGTAGTGTTGTCAGCAAGCAATTTTATCAATGTGCTACCTATGCTCCAGAAGTTACTTTCAGTAACATTACCTTCTCTACACAGTGGAACTTCAGCTTTTGTAGAATTAAACCAAGTCAGTGGCAGTTGCACGGTAAATGGTACCATGTAGGTCACTGAATTCAGCTTGCATTGGAGTACTCCATGACGCTGAGCACTCTACATGCAATATCTAAACAGTTCCAAACCACCCACAGTAGTTATCTACACAACCTTACCACAGATTGCATTGAACAGAACGTAATGCCTTCAACTCAATGGAGTGTACAGTTCAATTTTGCTGATAACTACTCTGTGCTAACATGATATAAACATGGTTAGTACACTAAACATATGATTTAGAGTTGTCTGCAACCAATTTTATGAGTGTGTTACCTATGCTCCAGAAGTTACTTTCAGTAAAATTACCTTCTTTACACAGTGGAACTTCAGCCTTTGCAGAATTAAACCAAGTCAATGGCTGTTCCA
Source organism: Hypanus sabinus (assembly GCF_030144855.1). Classification (NCBI taxonomy): domain Eukaryota; kingdom Metazoa; phylum Chordata; class Chondrichthyes; order Myliobatiformes; family Dasyatidae; genus Hypanus; species Hypanus sabinus. Next base: position 57,221,855 of record NC_082724.1, on the reverse strand, counting down.
CTGTAAATGGTACCAGGTAGGTTACAGAATTCAGCTTTCATTGGAGTATTCCAGCGCACTGTGCATTCTACATGCAATATCTATACATTTCCAAATCACGCTGAGTAGTTATGTACACAACGTTACCACAGAAGGCATTCAATAGAAAGTAATGCATTCAACTCAATGGAGTTTACAGTTCAACTTTGCTGAAAGTAGTATGGGCTAACATGATGCAAACCTTATTCGTATACTCACCATATGATTTAGAGTTGTCTGCAACCAATTCTATGAGTGTGCTACCTATGCTCCAGAAGTTACTTTCAGTAACATTAGCTTCTCTAGAGAGTGGAACTTTAGCCTTTGCAGAATTAAACCATGTCAGTGGCTGCTACACTGTAAATTGTACCATGTACGTTACTGAATTCAGCTTGCATTGGAGTACTCCATGGCACTGAGCACTCTACAAGCAATATCTATACAGTTCCAAATTACCCTGAGTAGTTATCTACATACCTTACCACAGAATGCATTGAATACTAAGTAATGCATTCGACTCAATGGAGTGTACAGTTCAATTTTCATGATAACTACTATGTGCTATCATGATGTAAGCATTGTTAGTACACTAACCATATGATGTAGAGTTGTCTGCAACCAATTTTATCAGTGTGCTACTTATACTCCAGAAGTTACTTTCAGTAACATTACCTTCTATAGAGAGTGGAACTTTAGCCTTTGCAGAATTAAACCATGTCAGTGGCTGTTACACTGTAAATGCTACCAGGTAGATTACTGAATTCAGCTTGCATTGGCGTATTCCATGCAACTGAGCACTCTACATGCAATATCTATACAGTTCCAAATCACCCAGAGTAGTTATGTACACAACCTTACCACAGAATGCATTGAATAGAAAGTAATGCATTCAACTCAATGGAGCGTACAGTTCAATTTTGCTGATAACTATGTGCTAACATGATGTAAGCATTGTTAGTACACTAACCATATGATGTAGAGTTGTCTGCAACCAATTTTATGAGTGTGCTACCTATGCTCCAGAAGTTACTTTCAGTAACATTCCCTTCTCTACACAGTGGAACTTTAGCCATTGCAAAATTAAACCAAGTCAATGGCTGTTCCACTGTAAATGGTACCAGGTAGGTTACTGAATTCAGCTTGCATTGGAGTATTCCATGGCACTGAGCACTCTACATGCAATATCTATACAGTTCCAAATCACCCAGAGTAGTTATGTACACAACCTTACCACAGAATGCATTGAATAGAAAGTAATGCATTCAACTCAATGGAGTGTACAGTTCAATTATGCTGATAACCACTATGTGCTAACATGATGTAAACATTGTTAGTACACTAACCATATGATTTAGAGTTGTCTGCAACCAATTTTATCAGTGTGCTACCTATGCTCCAGAAGTTACTTTCAGTATCACTACCTGCTCTACACAGTGGAACTTCGGCTTTTGCAGAATTAAACCAAGTCAGTGGCAGTTTCACGGTAAATGGTACCATGTAGCTTACTGAATTCAGCTTGCTTTGGAGTACTCCATGGCGCTGAGCACTCTACAAGCAATATCTATACAGTTCCAAATCACCGAGAGTTGTTATGTACAGAACGTTACCACAGAAGGCATTCAATAGAAAGTAATGCATTCAACTCAGTGGAGTTTGCAGTTCATCTTTGCTGAAAGTAGTATGGGCTAACATGATGTAAACCTTATTAGTATACTCACCATATGATTTAGAGGTGTCTGCAACCAATTCTATGAGTGTGCTACCTATGCTCCAGAAGTTACTTTCAGTAACATTACCTTCTCTAGAGAGTGGAACTTTCGCCTTTGCAGAATTAAACCATGTCAGTGGCTGCTACACTGTAAATTGTACCATGTACGTTACTGAATTCAGCTTGCATTGGAGTACTCCATGGCACTGAGCACTCTATATGCAATATCTATACAGTTCCAAATTACCCTGAGTAGTTATCTACATACCTTACCACAGAATGCATTGAATACAAAGTAATGCATTCAACTCAATGGAGAGTACAGTTCAATTTTGCTGATAACTACTATGTGCTAACATGATGTAAGCATTGTTAGTACACTAACCATATGATGTAGAGTTGTCTGCAACCAATTTTATCAGTGTGCTAGCTATGCTCCGGAAGTTACTTTGAGTAACATTACCTTCTCTACACAGAGGAACCTTAGCTTTTGCAGAAGTAAACCAAGTCAATGGTTGTTCCACTGTAAATGGTAACAGGTAGTTTACTGAACTCAGCTTGCATTGGAGTATTCCATGGCACTGAGTACTCTACATGCAAAATCTATACAGTTCCAAACCGCCCGGAGTAGTTATGTACACAACCTTACCACAGAATGCTTTGAATAGAAAGTAATGCATTCAACTCAATGGAGTGTACAGTTCAATTTAGCTGATAACTACTATGTGCTAACATGATGTAAACAATGTTAGCACACTAACCATATGATTTAGAGTTGTCTGCAACCAGTTTTATGAGTGTGCTAGCTATGCTCCAGAAGTTACTTTGAGTAACATTACCTTCTCTACACAGAGGAACCTTAGCTTTTGCAGAAGTAAACCAAGTCAATGGTTGTTCCACTGTAAATGGTAACAGGTAGGTTACTGAATTCAGCTTGCATTGGAGTATTCCATGGCACTGAGCACTCTACATGCAAAATCTATACAGTTCCAAACCACCCGGAGTAGTTATGTACACAACCTTACCACAGAATGCTTTGAATAGAAAGTAATGCATTCAACTCAATGGAGTGTACAGTTCAATTTAGCTGATAACTACTATGTGCTAACATGATGTAAACAATGTTAGCACACTAGCCATATGATTTAGTGTTGTCTGCAACCAGTTTTATGAGTGTGCTACCTATGCTCCAGAAGTTACTTTCAGTAACATTACCTTCTCTACACTGTGGAACTTTAGCCTTTGCAGAATTAAACCAAGTCAATGGCTGTTCCACTGTAAATGCTAACAGGCAGGTTACTGAATTCAGCTTGCATTGGAGTATTCCATGGCACTGAGCACTCTACATGCAATATCTATACACTTCCAAATCACCCAGAGTGGTTATGTACACAACCTTACCAAAGAATGCATTGAATGGAAAGTAAAGCCTTCAGCACAATGGAGTGTACAGTTCAATTTTGCTGATAACTACTATGTGCTATCATGATGTAAACATTGTTAGTACACTAACCATATGATTTAGAGTTGTCTGCAACCAATTTTATGAGTGTGGTACCTATGCTCCAGAAGTTACTTTCAGTAACATTACCTTCTCTAGAGAGTGGAACTTTAGCCTTTGCAGAAATAAACCATGTCAGTGGCTGTTTCACTGTAAATTGTACCATGTAGGTTATTGAATTCAGCTTGCATTGGAGTATTCCATGGCGCTGTGCATTCTACATGCAATATCTATACAGTTCCAAATCACCCTGAGTAGTTATGTATACAACCTTACCACAGAATGCATTGAATAGAAAGTAATGCATTCAACTCAATGGAGTGTACAGTTCAGTTTTGCTGATAACTGCTATGTGCTAACATGATGTAAGCATTGTTAGTACACTAACCATATGATGTAGAGTTGTCTGCAACCAATTCTATCAGTGTGCTACTTATACTCCAGAAGTTACTTTCAGTAACATTGCCTTTTTTACACAGTGGAACTTCAGCCTTTGCAGAATTAAACCAAGTCAATGGCTGTTCCACTGTAAATGGTACCAGGTAGGTTACTGAATTCAGCTTGCATTGGAGTATTCCATGGCACTGTGCATTCTACATGCAATATCTATACAGTTCCAAATCACCGAGAGTTGTTATGTACAGAACGTTACCACAGAAGGCATTCAATAGAAAGTAATGCATTCAACTCAATGGACTTTGCAGTTCATCTTTGCTGAAAGTAGTATGGGCTAACATGATGTAAACCTTATTAGTATACTCACCATATGATTTAGAGTTGTCTGCAACCAATTCTATGAGTGTGCTACCTATGCTCCAGAAGTTACTTTCAGTAACATTACCTTCTCTAGAGAGTGGAACTTTAGCCTTTGCAGAATTAAACCATGTCAGTGGCTGCTACACTGTAAATTGTACCATGTACGTTACTGAATTCAGCTTGCATTGGAGTACTCCATGGCACTGAGCACTCTACAAGCAATATCTATACAGTTCCAAATTACCCTGAGTAGTTATCTACATACCTTACCACAGAATGCATTGAATACTAAGTAATGCATTCGACTCAATGGAGTGTACAGTTCAATTTTCATGATAACTACTATGTGCTAACATGATGTAAGCATTGTTAGTACACTAACCATATGATGTAGAGTTGTCTGCAAACAATTTTATCAGTGTGCTAGCTATGTTCCGGAAGTTACTTTGAGTAACATTACCTTCTCTACACAGAGGAACCTTAGCTTTTGCAGAAGTAAACAAAGTCAATGGTTGTTCCACTGTAAATGGTAACAGGTAGGTCACTGAATTCAGCTTGCATTGGAGTATTCCATGGCACTGAGCACTCTACATGCAATATCTATACAGTTCCAAATTACCTAGAGTGGTTATGTACACAACCTTACCACAGAATGCATTGAAAAGAAAGTAATGCCTTCAAGTCAATGGAGTCTACAGTTCAATTTTGCTGATAACTACTATGTGCTAACATGATGTAAACATTGTTAGTACACTACCCATATGATTTAGAGTTGTCTGCAACCAATTTTATGAGTGTTCTACCTATGCTCCAGAAGTTACTTTCAGTAAAATTACCTTCTCTACACAGTGGAACTTTATCCTTTGCAGAATTAAACCAAGTCAATGGCTGTTCCACTGTAAATGGTACCAGGTAGGTTACTGAATTAAGCTTGCATTGGAGTATTCCATGGCACTGAGCACTCTACATGCAATATCTATACAGTTCCAAATCACCCAGAGTAGTTATGTACACTACCTTACCACAGAATGCATGGAATAGAAAGTAATGCATTCAACTCAATGGAGTGTATAGTTCAATTTAGCTGATAACTACTATGTGCTAACATGATGTAAACAATGTTAGAACACTAGCCATATGATTTTGAGTTGTCTGCAACCAGTTTTATGAGTGTGCTACCTATGCTCCAGAAGTTACTTTAAGTAACATTACCTTCTCTAGAGAGTGGAACTTTCGCCTTTGCAGAAATAAACCATGTCAGTGGCTGTTACACTATAAATTCTACCATGTAGGTTACTGAATTCAGCTTGCATTGGAGTACTCCATGGCACTGAGCACTCTACATGCAATATCTATACAGCTCCAAATTACCCTGAGTAGTTATGTACACAACCTTACCACAGAATGCATTGAATAGAAAGTAATGCCTTCAACTCAATGGAGTGTACAGTTCAATTTTGCTGATAACTACTATGTGCTAACATGATGTAAACATTGTTAGTACACTAACCATACGATTTAGAGTTGTCTGCAACCAATTTTATCAGTGTGCTAGCTATGCTCCGGAAGTTACTTTGAGTAACATTACCTTCTCTACACAGAGGAACCTTAGCTTTTGCAGAAGTAAACCAAGTCAATGGTTGTTCCACTGTAAATGGTAACAGGTAGTTTACTGAATTCAGCTTGCATTGGAGTATTCCATGGCACTGAGTACTCTACATGCAAAATCTATACAGTTCCAAACCGCCCGGAGTAGTTATGTACACAACCTTACCACAGAATGCTTTGAATAGAAAGTAATGCATTCAACTCAATGGAGTGTACAGTTCAATTTTGCTGATAACTACTATGTGCTAACATGATGTAAACAATGTTAGCACACTAACCATATGATTTAGAGTTGTCTGCAACCAGTTTTATGAGTGTGCTACCTATGCTCCAGAAGATACTTTCAGAAACATTACTTTCTCTACACAGTGGAACTTTAGCCTTTGCAGAATTAAACCAAGTCAATGGCTGTTCCACTGTAAATGGTACCAGGTAGGTTACTGAATTCACCTTGCATTGGAGTATTCCATGGCACTGAGCACTCTACATGCAATATCTATACAGTTCGAAATTACCCTGAGTAGTTATGTACACAACCTTACCACAGAATGCATTGAATAGAAAGTAATGCATTCAACTCAATGGAGTGTACAGTTCAATTTTGCTGATAACTACTATGTGCTAACATGATGTAAGCATTTTTAGTACACTAACCATATGATGTAGAGTTGTCTGCAACCAATTTTATCAGTGTGCTAGCTATGCTCCAGAAGTTACTTTGAGTAACATTACCTTCTCTACACAGAGGAACCTTAGCTTTTGCAGAAGTAAACCAAGTCAATGGTTGTTCCATTGTAAATGGTAACAGGTAGGTTACTGATTTCAGCTTGCATTGGAGTATTCCATGGCACTGAGCACTCTACATGCAAAATCTATACAGTTCCAAACCACCCGGAGTAGTTATGTACACAACCTTACCACAGAATACTTTGAATAGAAAGTAATGCATTCAACTCAATGGAGTGTACAGTTCAATTTAGCTGATAACGACTATGTGCTAACATGATGTACACAATGTTAGCACACTAACCATATGATTTAGTGTTGTCTGCAACCAGTTTTATGAGTGTGCTACCTATGCTCCAGAAGTTACTTTCAGTAACATTACCTTCTCTACACTGTGGAACTTTAGCCTTTGCAGAATTAAACCAAGTCAATGGCTGTTCCACTGTAAATGGTAACAGGTAGGTTACTGAATTCAGCTTGCATTGGAGTATTCCATGGCACTGAGCACTCTACATGCAATATCTATACACTTCCAAATCACCCAGAGTGGTTATGTACACAACCTTACCAAAGAATGCATTGAATGGAAAGTAATGCCTTCAGCTCAATGGAGTGTACAGTTCAATTTTGCTGATAACTACTATGTGCTATGATGATGTAAACATTGTTATTACACTAACCATATGATTTAGAGTTGTCTGCAACCAATTTTATGAGTGTGGTACCTATGCTCCAGAAGTTACTTTCAGTAACATTACCTTCTCTAGAGAGTGGAACTTTAGCCTTTGCAGAATTAAACCATGTCAGTGGCTGTTTCACTGTAAATTCTACCATGTAGGTTACTGAATTCAGCTTGCATTGGAGTACTCCATGGCACTGAGCACTCTACATGCAATATCTATACAGTTCCAAATTACCCTGAGTAGTTATGTACACAACCTTACCACAGAATGCATTGAATAGAAAGTAATGCATTCAACTCAATGGAGTGTACAGTTCAATTTTGCTGATAACTACTATGTGCTAACATGATGTAAGCATTGTTAGTACACTAACCATATGATGTAGAGTTGTCTGCAACCAATTTTATCAGTGTGCTACCTATGCTCCAGAAGTTACTTTCAGTAACATTGCCTTTTTTACACAGTGGAACTTCAGCCTTTGCAGAATTAAACCAAGTCAATGGCTGCTCCACTGTAAATGGTACCAGGTAGGTTACTGAATTCAGCTTGCATTGGAGTATTCCATGGCACTGTGCATTCTACATGCAATATCTATACAGTTCCAAACCACCGAGTGTAGTTATGTACACAACCTTAGCACAGAATGCATTGAATAGAAAGTAATGCATTCAACTCAATGGAGTGTACAGTTCAGTTTTGCTGATAACTACTATGTGCTAACATGATGTAAGCATTGTTAGTACACTAACCATATGATGTAGAGTTGTCTGCAACCAATTTAATCAGTGTGCTACTTATACTCCAGAAGTTACTTTCAGTAACATTGCCTTCTTTACACAGTGGAACTTTAGCCTTTGTAGAATTAAACCAAGTGAATGGCTGTTCCACTGTAAATGGTACCAGGTAGGTTAATGAATTCAGCTTGCATTGGAGTATTCCATGGCACTGAGCACTCTACATGCAATATCTATACAGGTCCAAATCACCCAGAGTTGTTATGTACACAACGTTACCACAGAAGGCATTCAATAGAAAGTAATGCATTCAGCTCAATGGAGTTTGCAGTTCAACTTTGCTGAAAGTAGTATGGGCTAACATGATGTAAACCTTATTAGTATATTCACCATATGATTTAGAGTTGTCTGCAACCAATCGTATGAGTGTGCTACCTATGCTCCAGAAGTTACTTTCAGTAACATTACCTTCTCTAGAGAGTGGAACTTTAGCCTTTGCGGAATTAAACCAAGTCAATGGCTGTTCCACTGTAAATGGTACCAGGCAGGTTACTGAATTCAGCATGCATTGGAGTATTCCATGGCACTGAGCACTCTACATGCAGTATCTATACAGTTCCAAATCACTCAGAGTAGTTATGTACACAACCTTACCACAGAATGCATTGAATAGAAAGTAATGCATTCAACTCAATGGAGTGTACAGTTCAATTTTGCTGATACCTACTATGTGCTATGATGATGTAAACATTGATAGTACACTAACCATATGATTTAGAGTTGTCTGCAACCAATTTTATGAGTGTGGTACCTATGCTCCAGAAGTTACTTTCAGTAACATTACCTTCTCTAGAGAGTGGATCTTTAGCCTTTGCAGAATTAAACCATGTCAGTGGCTGTTTCACTGTAAATTCTACCATGTAGGTTACTGAATTCAGCTTGCATTGGAGTACTCCATGGCACTGAGCACTCTACATGCAATATCTATACAGTTCCAAATTACCCTGAGTAGTTATGTACACAACCTTACCACAGAATGCATTGAATAGAAAGTAATCCATTCAACTCAGTGGAGTGTACAGTTCAATTTTGCTGATAACTACTATGTGCTAACATGATGTAAGCATTGTTAGTACACTAACCATATGATGTAGAGTTGTCTGCAACCAATTCTATCAGTGTGCTACTTATACTCCAGAAGTTACTTTCAGTAACATTGCCTTTTTTACACAGTGGAACTTCAGCCTTTGCAGAATTAAACCAAGTCAATGGCTGTTCCACTGTAAATGGTACCAGGTAGGTTACTGAATTCAGCTTGCATTGGAGTATTCCATGGCACTGTGCATTCTACATGCAATATCTATACAGTTCCAAATCACCCTGAGTAGTTATGTACACAACCTTACCACAGAATGCATTGAATAGAAAGTAATGCATTCAACTCAATGGAGTGTACAGTTCAATTTTGCTGATACCTACTATGTGCTATGATGATGTAAACATTGATAGTACACTAACCATATGATTTAGAGTTGTCTGCAACCAATTTTATGAGTGTGGTACCTATGCTCCAGAAGTTACTTTCAGTAACATTACCTTCTCTAGAGAGTGGAACTTCAGCCTTTGCAGAATTAAACCAAGTCAATGGCTGTTCCACTGTAAATGGTACCAGGTAGGTTAATGAATTCAGCTTGCATTGGAGTACTCCATGGCACTGAGCACTCTACATGCAATATCTATACAGCTCCAAATTACCCTGAGTAGTTATGTACACAACCTTACCACAGAATGCATTGAATAGAAAGTAATGCCTTCAACTCAATGGAGTGTACAGTTCAATTTTGCTGATAACTACTATGTGCTAACATGATGTAAACATTGTTAGTACACTAACCATACGATTTAGAGTTGTCTGCAACCAATTTTATCAGTGTGCTAGCTATGCTCCGGAAGTTACTTTGAGTAACATTACCTTCTCTACACAGAGGAACCTTAGCTTTTGCAGAAGTAAACCAAGTCAATGGTTGTTCCACTGTAAATGGTAACAGGTAGTTTACTGAATTCAGCTTGCATTGGAGTATTCCATGGCACTGAGTACTCTACATGCAAAATCTATACAGTTCCAAACCGCCCGGAGTAGTTATGTACACAACCTTACCACAGAATGCTTTGAATAGAAAGTAATGCATTCAACTCAATGGAGTGTACAGTTCAATTTTGCTGATAACTACTATGTGCTAACATGATGTAAACAATGTTAGCACACTAACCATATGATTTAGAGTTGTCTGCAACCAGTTTTATGAGTGTGCTACCTATGCTCCAGAAGATACTTTCAGTAACATTACTTTCTCTACACAGTGGAACTTTAGCCTTTGCAGAATTAAACCAAGTCAATGGCTGTTCCACTGTAAATGGTACCAGGTAGGTTACTGAATTCACCTTGCATTGGAGTATTCCATGGCACTGAGCACTCTACATGCAATATCTATACAGTTCGAAATTACCCTGAGTAGTTATGTACACAACCTTACCACAGAATGCATTGAATAGAAAGTAATGCATTCAACTCAATGGAGTGTACAGTTCAATTTTGCTGATAACTACTATGTGCTAACATGATGTAAGCATTTTTAGTACACTAACCATATGATGTAGAGTTGTCTGCAACCAATTTTATCAGTGTGCTAGCTATGCTCCAGAAGTTACTTTGAGTAACATTACCTTCTCTACACAGAGGAACCTTAGCTTTTGCAGAAGTAAACCAAGTCAATGGTTGTTCCATTGTAAATGGTAACAGGTAGGTTACTGATTTCAGCTTGCATTGGAGTATTCCATGGCACTGAGCACTCTACATGCAAAATCTATACAGTTCCAAACCACCCGGAGTAGTTATGTACACAACCTTACCACAGAATACTTTGAATAGAAAGTAATGCATTCAACTCAATGGAGTGTACAGTTCAATTTAGCTGATAACGACTATGTGCTAACATGATGTACACAATGTTAGCACACTAACCATATGATTTAGTGTTGTCTGCAACCAGTTTTATGAGTGTGCTACCTATGCTCCAGAAGTTACTTTCAGTAACATTACCTTCTCTACACTGTGGAACTTTAGCCTTTGCAGAATTAAACCAAGTCAATGGCTGTTCCACTGTAAATGGTAACAGGTAGGTTACTGAATTCAGCTTGCATTGGAGTATTCCATGGCACTGAGCACTCTACATGCAATATCTATACACTTCCAAATCACCCAGAGTGGTTATGTACACAACCTTACCAAAGAATGCATTGAATGGAAAGTAATGCCTTCAGCTCAATGGAGTGTACAGTTCAATTTTGCTGATAACTACTATGTGCTATGATGATGTAAACATTGTTATTACACTAACCATATGATTTAGAGTTGTCTGCAAACAATTTTATGATTGTGGTACCTATGCTCCAGAAGTTACTTTCAGTAACATTACCTTCTCTAGAGAGTGGAACTTTAGCCTTTGCAGAATTAAACCATGTCAGTGGCTGTTTCACTGTAAATTCTACCATGTAGGTTACTGAATTCAGCTTGCATTGGAGTACTCCATGGCACTGAGCACTCTACATGCAATATCTATACAGTTCCAAATTACCCTGAGTAGTTATGTACACAACCTTACCACAGAATGCATTGAATAGAAAGTAATGCATTCAACTCAATGGAGTGTACAGTTCAATTTTGCTGATAACTACTATGTGCTAACATGATGTAAGCATTGTTAGTACACTAACCATATGATGTAGAGTTGTCTGCAACCAATTTTATCAGTGTGCTACCTATGCTCCAGAAGTTACTTTCAGTAACATTGCCTTTTTTACACAGTGGAACTTCAGCCTTTGCAGAATTAAACCAAGTCAATGGCTGCTCCACTGTAAATGGTACCAGGTAGGTTACTGAATTCAGCTTGCATTGGAGTATTCCATGGCACTGTGCATTCTACATGCAATATCTATACAGTTCCAAACCACCGAGTGTAGTTATGTACACAACCTTAGCACAGAATGCATTGAATAGAAAGTAATGCATTCAACTCAATGGAGTGTACAGTTCAGTTTTGCTGATAACTACTATGTGCTAACATGATGTAAGCATTGTTAGTACACTAACCATATGATGTAGAGTTGTCTGCAACCAATTTAATCAGTGTGCTACTTATACTCCAGAAGTTACTTTCAGTAACATTGCCTTCTTTACACAGTGGAACTTTAGCCTTTGTAGAATTAAACCAAGTGAATGGCTGTTCCACTGTAAATGGTACCAGGTAGGTTAATGAATTCAGCTTGCATTGGAGTATTCCATGGCACTGAGCACTCTACATGCAATATCTATACAGGTCCAAATCACCCAGAGTTGTTATGTACACAACGTTACCACAGAAGGCATTCAATAGAAAGTAATGCATTCAGCTCAATGGAGTTTGCAGTTCAACTTTGCTGAAAGTAGTATGGGCTAACATGATGTAAACCTTATTAGTATATTCACCATATGATTTAGAGTTGTCTGCAACCAATCGTATGAGTGTGCTACCTATGCTCCAGAAGTTACTTTCAGTAACATTACCTTCTCTAGAGAGTGGAACTTTAGCCTTTGCGGAATTAAACCAAGTCAATGGCTGTTCCACTGTAAATGGTACCAGGCAGGTTACTGAATTCAGCTTGCATTGGAGTATTCCATGGCACTGAGCACTCTACATGCAGTATCTATACAGTTCCAAATCACTCAGAGTAGTTATGTACACAACCTTACGAAAGAATGCATTGAATAGAAAGTAATGCATTCAACTCAATGGAGTGTACAGTTCAATTTTGCTGATACCTACTATGTGCTATGATGATGTAAACATTGATAGTACACTAACCATATGATTTAGAGTTGTCTGCAACCAATTTTATGAGTGTGGTACCTATGCTCCAGAAGTTACTTTCAGTAACATTACCTTCTCTAGAGAGTGGATCTTTAGCCTTTGCAGAATTAAACCATGTCAGTGGCTGTTTCACTGTAAATTCTACCATGTAGGTTACTGAATTCAGCTTGCATTGGAGTACTCCATGGCACTGAGCACTCTACATGCAATATCTATACAGTTCCAAATTACCCTGAGTAGTTATGTACACAACCTTACCACAGAATGCATTGAATAGAAAGTAATCCATTCAACTCAGTGGAGTGTACAGTTCAATTTTGCTGATAACTACTATGTGCTAACATGATGTAAGCATTGTTAGTACACTAACCATATGATGTAGAGTTGTCTGCAACCAATTCTATCAGTGTGCTACTTATACTCCAGAAGTTACTTTCAGTAACATTGCCTTTTTTACACAGTGGAACTTCAGCCTTTGCAGAATTAAACCAAGTCAATGGCTGTTCCACTGTAAATGGTACCAGGTAGGTTACTGAATTCAGCTTGCATTGGAGTATTCCATGGCACTGTGCATTCTACATGCAATATCTATACAGTTCCAAATCACCCTGAGTAGTTATGTACACAACCTTACCACAGAATGCATTGAATAGAAAGTAATGCATTCAACTCAATGGAGTGTACAGTTCAATTTTGCTGATACCTACTATGTGCTATGATGATGTAAACATTGATAGTACACTAACCATATGATTTAGAGTTGTCTGCAACCAATTTTATGAGTGTGGTACCTATGCTCCAGAAGTTACTTTCAGTAACATTACCTTCTCTAGAGAGTGGAACTTCAGCCTTTGCAGAATTAAACCAAGTCAATGGCTGTTCCACTGTAAATGGTACCAGGTAGGTTAATGAATTCAGCTTGCATTGGAGTATTCCATGGCACTGAGCACTCTACATGCAATATCTATACAGGACCAAATCACCCAGAGTTGTTATGCACACAACGTTACCACAGAAGGCATTCAATAGAAAGTAATGCATTCAACTCAATGGAGTTTGCAGTTCAACTTTGCTGAAAGTAGTATGGGCTAACATGATGTAAACCTTATTAGTATATTCACCATATGATTTAGAGTTGTCTGCAACCAATTCTATGAGTGTGCTACCTATGCTCCAGAAGTTACTTTCAGTAACATTACCTTCTCTAGAGAGTGGAACTTTAGCCTTTGCAGAATTAAACCAAGTCAATGGCTGTTCCACTGTAAATGGTACCAGGCAGGTTACTGAATTCAGCTGGCATTGGAGTATTCCATGGCACTGAGCACTCTACATGCAGTATCTATACAGTTCCAAATCACTCAGAGTAGTTATGTACACAACCTTACCACAGAATGCATTGAATAGAAAGTAATGCATTCAACTCAATGGAGTGTACAGTTCAATTTTGCTGATACCTACTATGTGCTATGATGATGTAAACATTGATAGTATACTAACCATATGATTTAGAGTTGTCTGCAACCAATTTTATGAGTGTGGTACCTATGCTCCAGAAGTTACTTTAAGTAACATTACCTTCTCTAGAGAGTGGAACTTTAGCCTTTGCAGAATTAAACCATGTCAGTGGCTGTTTCACTGTAAATTCTACCATGTAGGTTACTGAATTCAGCTTGCATTGGAGTACTCCATGGCACTGAGCATTCTACATGCAATATCTATACAGTTCCAAACCACCGAGTGTAGTTATGTACACAACCTTAGCACAGAATGCATTGAATAGAAAGTAATGCATTCAACTCAATGGAGTGTACAGTTCAGTTTTGCTGATAACTACTATGTGCTAACATGATGTAAGCATTGTTAGTACACTAACCATATGATGTAGAGTTGTCTGCAACCAATTTAATCAGTGTGCTACTTATACTCCAGAAGTTACTTTCAGTAACATTGCCTTCTTTACACAGTGGAACTTTAGCCTTTGTAGAATTAAACCAAGTGAATGGCTGTTCCACTGTAAATGGTACCAGGTAGGTTAATGAATTCAGCTTGCATTGGAGTATTCCATGGCACTGAGCACTCTACATGCAATATCTATACAGGTCCAAATCACCCAGAGTTGTTATGTACACAACGTTACCACAGAAGGCATTCAATAGAAAGTAATGCATTCAGCTCAATGGAGTTTGCAGTTCAACTTTGCTGAAAGTAGTATGGGCTAACATGATGTAAACCTTATTAGTATATTCACCATATGATTTAGAGTTGTCTGCAACCAATTCTATGAGTGTGCTACCTATGCTCCAGAAGTTACTTTCAGTAACATTACCTTCTCTAGAGAGTGGAACTTTAGCCTTTGCAGAATTAAACCAAGTCAATGGCTGTTCCACTGTAAATGGTACCAGGCAGGTTACTGAATTCAGCTTGCATTGGAGTATTCCATGGCACTGAGCACTCTACATGCAGTATCTATACAGTTCCAAATCACTCAGAGTAGTTATGTACACAACCTTACCACAGAATGCATTGAATAGAAAGTAATGCATTCAACTCAATGGAGTGTACAGTTCAATTTTGCTGATACCTACTATGTGCTATGATGATGTAAACATTGATAGTACACTAACCATATGATTTAGAGTTGTCTGCAACCAATTTTATGAGTGTGGTACCTATGCTCCAGAAGTTACTTTCAGTAACATTACCTTCTCTAGAGAGTGGAACTTTAGCCTTTGCAGAATTAAACCATGTCAGTGGCTGTTTCACTGTAAATTCTACCATGTAGGTTACTGAATTCAGCTTGCATTGGAGTACTCCATGGCACTGAGCACTCTACATGCAATATCTATACAGTTACAAATTACCCTGAGTAGTTATGTACACAACCTTACCACAGAATGCATTGAATAGAAAGTAATGCATTCAACTCAATGGAGTGTACAGTTCAGTTTTGCTGATAACTACTATGTGCTAACATGATGTAAGCATTGTTAGTACACTAACCATATGATGTAGAGTTGTCTGCAACCAATTTTATCAGTGTGCTACTTATACTCCAGAAGTTACTTTCAGTAACATTGCCTTCTTTACACAGTGGAACTTTAGCCTTTGTAGAATTAAACCAAGTGAATGGCTGTTCCACTGTAAATGGTACCAGGTAGGTTAATGAATTCAGCTTGCATTGGAGTATTCCATGGCATTAAGCACTCTACATGCAACATCTATACAGGTCCAATTCACCCAGAGTTGTTATGCACACAACGTTACCACAGAAGGCATTCAATAGAAAGTAATGCATTCAACTCAATGGAGTTTGCAGTTGAACTTTGCTGGAAGTAGTATGGGCTAACATGATGTAAACCTTATTAGTATATTCACCATATGATTTAGAGTTGTCTGCAACCAATTCTATGAGTGTGCTACCTATACTCCAGAAGTTACTTTCAGTAACATTGCCTTCTTTACACAGTGGAACTTTAGCCTTTGTAGAATTAAACCAAGTGAATGGCTGTTCCACTGTAAATGGTACCAGGTAGGTTAATGAATTCAGCTTGCATTGGAGTATTCCCTGCACTAAGCACTCTACATGCAACATCTATACAGGTCCAAATCACCCAGAGTTGTTATGCACACAACGTTACCACAGAAGGCATTCAATAGAAAGTAATGCATTCAACTCAATGGAGTTTGCAGTTCAACTTTGCTGAAAGTAGTATGGGCTAACATGATGTAAACCTTATTAGTATATTCACCATATGATTTAGAGTTGTCTGCAACCAATTCTATGAGTGTGCTACCTATGCTCCAGAAGTTACTTTCAGTAACATTACCTTCTCTAGAGAGTGGAACTTTAGCCTTTGCAGAATTAAACCAAGTCAATGGCTGTTCCACTGTAAATGGTACCAGGCAGGTTACTGAATTCAGCTTGCATTGGAGTATTCCATGGCACTGAGCACTCTACATGCAGTATCTATACAGTTCCAAATCACTCAGAGTAGTTATGTACACAAACTTACCACAGAATGCATTGAATAGAAAGTAATGCATTCAACTCAATGGAGTGTACAGTTCAATTTTGCTGATACCTACTATGTGCTATGATGATGTAAACATTGATAGTATACTAACCATATGATTTAGAGTTGTCTGCAACCAATTTTATGAGTGTGGTACCTATGCTCCAGAAGTTACTTTCAGTAACATTACCTTCTCTAGAGAGTGGAACTTTAGCCTTTGCAGAATTAAACCATGTCAGTGGCTGTTTCACTGTAAATTCTACCATGTAGGTTACTGAATTCAGCTTGCATTGGAGTACTCCATGGCACTGAGCACTCTACATGCAATATCTATACAGTTCCAAATTACCCTGAATAGTTATGTACACAACCTTACCACAGAATGCATTGAATAGAAAGTAATGCATTCAACTCAATGGAGTGTACAGTTCAATTTTGCTGATAACTACTATGTGCTAACATGATGTAAGCATTGTTAGTACACTAACCATATGATGTAGAGTTGTCTGCAACCAATTCTATCAGTGTGCTACTTATACTCCAGAAGTTACTTTCAGTAACATTGCCTTTTTTACACAGTGGAACTTCAGCCTTTGCAGAATTAAACCAAGTCAATGGCTGTTCCACTGTAAATGGTACCAGGTAGGTTACTGAATTCAGCTTGCATTGGAGTATTCCATGGCACTGTGCATTCTACATGCAATATCTATACAGTTCCAAATCACCCTGAGTAGTTATGTACACAACCTTAGCAGAGAATGCATTGAATAGAAAGTAATGCATTCAACTCATGGAGTGTACAGTTCAGTTTTGCTGATAACTACTATGTGCTAACATGATGTAAGCATTGTTAGTACACTAACCATATGATGTAAAGTTGTCTGCAACCAATTCTATCAGTGTGCTACTTATACTCCAGAAGTTACTTTCAGTAACATTGCCTTTTTTACACAGTGGAACTTCAGCCTTTGCAGAATTAAACCAAGTCAATGGCTGTTCCACTGTAAATGGTACCAGGTAGGTTACTGAATTCAGCTTGCATTGGAGTATTCCATGGCACTGTGCATTCTACATGCAATATCTATACAGTTCCAAATCACCCTGAGTAGTTATGTACACAACCTTACCACAGAATGCATTGAATAGAAAG
Source organism: Hypanus sabinus (assembly GCF_030144855.1). Lineage (NCBI taxonomy): Eukaryota > Metazoa > Chordata > Chondrichthyes > Myliobatiformes > Dasyatidae > Hypanus > Hypanus sabinus. The sequence goes on along the minus strand of NC_082724.1, from coordinate 57,204,051 downwards.
TAATGCATTCAACTCAATGGAGTGTACAGTTCAATTTTGCTGAAAACTAGTATGTGGTAACATGATGTAAACCTTATTATTATGCTCACCATGCGATTTAGAGTAGACTGCAACCAATGTTCTGAGTGTTACACCTAATTTCCAGAAGTTACGTTCAGTAACATGACATTTTCTACTCTTTGAATTTTAACGTTTACAGAACCAAACCATGTCAATGGCTGTTCCGGTGTAAATGGCACCAGGTCGGTTATTGAAGTCAGCTTGCATTGCAGTATTCTATGGCACTGAGCACTCTATATGCAATACGCATACAGTTCCTAATCATCCTGAGTAGTTATGTACACATCCTTATCACATAATGCATTGAATAGAAAGTAACTCATTCAACTCAATGGAGTGTACAGTTCAATTATGCTGAAAAGTAGTATGTGCTAAAATGATGTAAACCTTATTATTATGCTCACCATGTGATTTACAGTAGTCTGCAACCAATGTTCTGAATGTTACACTTAATTTCCAGAAGTTGCTTTCAGTAACATCACGTTTTTTACCCAGTGGATATTTAGCCTTTGCAGAACCAAACCAAGTCAAATGCTGTTCCGGTGTAAATGGCACCAGGTAGGTTACTGAATTGAGCTTGAATTGGAGTAGACCATGGCACTGAGCACTCTACGTGCAATATCTCTACAGTTCCACATCATCCTGAGTTGTTATGTATACAACCTTATCACAAAATGGATTGAACAGAAAGCAATGCATTCAACTCAATGAAGTGTATAGTTCAAATTTGCTGAAAACTAGCATGTGCTAACATGATGTAAACATTATTATATTCACCATGTGATTCAGAGTAGTCTGCAACCAATGTTCTGAGTCTTACACCTAAGTTCCAGAAGTTACTTTCGGTAACATTACTGTTGCTACCCAGTGGATCTTTAGCCTTTGCAGAACCAAACCAAGTCAAAGGCCTTTCCGGTGTAAATGGCACCAGGCAGGTTACTGAATTCAGCTTGCATTGGAGTATTCCATCGCACTGAGCACTCTACATGCAATATCCATACAGTACCAAATCACCATGAGTAGTTATGTACACAACCTTATCACAAAATGCATTGAATAGAAAGTGATGCATTCAACTCAAAGGAGTGTAGAGTTCAACTTTGCTGAAAACTACTATGTGCTAACTTGATGTAAACCTTATTATTATGCTCACCATGTGATGTAGAGTAGACTGCAAACAATGTTCTGAGTGTCACACCTAATTTCCAGAAGTTACTTTCAGTAACATCACGTTTTCTACCCAGTGGATCTTTAGCTTTTGCAGAACCAAACCAGGACAAAGGCTGTTCTGGTGTAAATGGCACCAGGTAAGTTACTGAATTGAGCTTGCATTGGAGTACACCATGGCACTGAGCACTCTACATGCTGTATCGCTACAGTCCCACATCATCCTGAGTAGTTAGGTACACAAACTTATCACAAAATGCATTGAACAAAAGGCAATGCATTCAACTCAATGAAGTGTATAGTTCAATTTTGCTGAAAACTAACATGTGCTAACATGATGTAAACATTATTAAACTCACAATGTGATTTAGAGTAGACTGCAAAAAATGTTCTGAGTGTTACACCTATGTATCAGAAGTTACTTTCAGTAACATCAGGTTTTCTACCCAGTGGATCTTTAGCCTTTGCACTACCAAACCAACTCAAAGGCCGTTCCGGTGTAAACGGCACGAGGTAGGTTACAGAATTCAGCTTGCACTGGAGTATTCCAAGGCACTGAGCACTCCATATGCAATATCTAAACAGTTCCAAATCACCCTGAATAGTTATGTACACATCCTTGTCACACAATGGATTGAATAGATAGTAATGCTTTCAAATCAATGCAGTGTATAGTTCAATTATGCTGAAAACTAGTATGTGCTAAGATGTTGTAAACATTATTATACTCACCATATGAATTAGAGTGGTCTGCACCCAATGTTCTGAGTGTTACACCGAAGTTCCTGAATTTACTTTCAGTAACATCACGTTTTCTACCCAGAGTTACTTTATCGTTTGCAGAACCAAACCAAGTCAAAGGCTGTTCCGGTGTAAATGGTCCCAGGTAGGTTAGTGAATTCAGCTTGCATTGGACTATTCCATGACACTGAGTACTCTACATGCAATATCTATACAGGTCCACATCATCCTGAGTAGTTATATACACAAAATGCAATGAATAGGAAGTAACGCATTCAACTCAATGCAGTGTACAGTTCAATTATGCTGAAAACTAGTATGTGCTAAAATGATGTAAACCTTATTATTATGCTCCCCATGTGATTTAGAGTAGTGGCAACCAATGTTCTGAGAGTTACTCTTAATTTCCAAAAGTTCCTTTCAGTAACATCAGGATTTCTACCCAGTGGATCTTTAGCCTTTGCAGAACCAAACCAAGACAAAGGCTGTTCCGGTGTAAATGGCACCAGGTCGGTTACTGAATTCAGCTTGCATTGGAGTAGACCATGGCACTGAGCACTCTACATGCAATATCCATACAGTTACAAATCACCCAGATTAGTTACGTACACATTCTTATCACAAAATGCATTGAATAGAAAGTAATGCATTCAACTCAATGCAGTGTACAGTTCAATTATGCTGAAAACTAGTATGTGCTAGCATGATGTAAACCTTATTATTATACTCAGCATATGATTTCGAGTAGTCTGCAACCAATTTTATGAGTGTGCTACCTAATCTCCTGAAGTTACTTTCAGTAACATCACGTTTTCTACACCGTTTGACATTAGCATTTGCAGAACGAAACCAAGTCAAAGTCTGTTCCACTGTAAATGGTACCAAGAAGGTTACTGAATTCAGCTTGCATTGCAGTATTCCATGGCACTGAGAACTCCACATGCAATATCTACACAGTTCCACATCATCCTGAGTAGTTATATACACAAATGTATCACAAAATGCATTGAACAGAAAGCAATGCATTCAACTCAATGAAGTGTATAGATCAATTTTGCTGAAAACTAGCATGCTCTAACATGATGTAAACATTATTATACTCACCATGTGATTTAGAGTAGTCTGCTACCAATGTTCTGAGTGTTACACCTAAGTTCCAGAAGTTACTTTCAGTAACATCACTTTTTCTACCCAGTGGATCATTAGCCTTTGCACGACCAAACCAACTCAAAGGCCGTTCCGGTGTAAATGGCACGAGGTAGGTTACAGAATTCAGCTTGCATTGGAGTATTCCATTCCACTGAGCACTCTACATGCGGTATCCTTACAGTTCCCAATCACTCTGAGTAGCTATGTACACAACCTTATCACAAAATGCATTGAATAGAAAGCAATGCATTCAACTCAATGGAGTGTATAGTTCAATTTTGCTGAAAACCAGTATGTGCTAACATGATGTACACATTATTTTTATACTACCTATATGGCTTAGAGTAGGCTGCAACCAATTTTATGAGTCTACTACCTAAGATCCTGAAGTTACTTTCAGTAACACCACGTTTTCTACACAGCTGAACATTAGCGTTTGCAGAACGAAACCAAGTCAATGGGTGTTCCACTGTAAATGGTACGAGGTAGGTTACTGAATTGAGCTTGCATTGCAGTATTCCATGGCACTTAGCACTCTACATGCAATACCTCTACAGTTCCCAATCACCCTGAGTAGTTTTGTACACAACATTATCTCAAAATGCATTGAATAGAAAGCAATGCTTTCAACAATGGAATGTACAGTTCAATTATGCTGAAAACTAGGATGTGCTAACATGATGTAAACGTTATAATGATAGTCATCATATGATTTCGAGTAGTCTGCAAACAATTTTATCAGTGTGCTACCTAAGATCCTGAAGTTACTTTCAGTAACACGACGTTTTCTAAACAGTTTAACATTAGCCTAGGCAGAGCGAAACCAAGTCAAAGGCTGCTCCACAGTAAATGGTAACAGGCAGGTTAGTGAATTCTGCTTGCTTTGGAGTATTCCATGGCACTGAGCACTCTACATGCGGTATCTCTACAGTTCCCAATCACCCTGAGTAGTTATGTACACAAACCTATCACAAAATGCATTGAAAAGAAAGCAATGCATTCAACTCAATCGAGTGAATAGTTCAATTTTGTTGAAAACGTGTATGTGCTAACATGATGTAAACTTTATCATTATACTCACTATATGACTAAGAGTTGGCTGCAACCAATTTTACGAGTTTACTACCTAAGATGCTGAAGTTACTTTCAGTAACACAACGTTTTCTAAACAGTTTAACATTAGCCTTGGCAGAACGAAACCAAGTCAAAAGCTGTTCCACAGTAAATGGTAACAGGTAGGTTCGTCAATTCAGCTTGTATTGTAGTATTCCATGGCACTGAGCACTCTACTTGCGGTATCCCATGAGTGTACTACCTAAGACCCTGAAGTTACATTCAGTAACATCAGGTTTTCTACACAGTTGAACATTAGCATTTCCAGAATGAGATCAACTCAACGGCTGTTCCACTGTAAGTGGTACCATGTAGGTTACTGAATTAAGCTTTCATTGGAGTATTCCTTGGCACTGAGCACTCTACATGCAATATCTATACAGTTCCCAATCACCCTGAGTTGTTACATACACAAACTTCTCAAAAAATGCATTGAATAGAAAGTAAAGCATTCAACTCAAAGGAGTGTTTATTTCAATTAAGCTGAAAACTAGGATCAGCTAACATTATGTATAGTTTATTATTATACTCACTATATGATTTAGAGAAGGCTGCAACCAATTTTATGAGTGTACTACCTAAGACCCTGAAGTTACATTCAGTAACATCAGGTTTTCTACACAGTTGAACATTAGCATTTCCAGAATGAGATCAACTCAAAGGCTGTTCCACAGTAAATGGTAACAGGCAGGTTACTGAATTCAGCTTGCTTTGGAATATTCCATGGCACTGAGCACTCTACATGCGATATCCCTACAGTTCCCAATCACCCTGAGTAGCTATGTGCACAACCTTATCACAAAATGCATTGAATAGAAAGTGAGTCATTCAACTCAATGGAGTGTACAGTTCAATTATGCTGAAAACTAGTATGTGCTAAAATGATGTAAACCTTATTATTATGCTCCCCATGTGATTTAGAGTAGTGGCAACCAATGTTCTGAGAGTTACTCTTAATTTCCAAAAGTTCCTTTCAGTAACATCAGGATTTCTACCCAGTGGATCTTTAGCCTTTGCAGAACCAAACCAAGACAAAGGCTGTTCCGGTGTAAATGGCACCAGGTCGGTTACTGAATTCAGCTTGCATTGGAGTAGACCATGGCACTGAGCACTCTACATGCAATATCCATACAGTTACAAATCACCCAGATTAGTTACGTACACATTCTTATCACAAAATGCATTGAATAGAAAGTAATGCATTCAACTCAATGCAGTGTACAGTTCAATTATGCTGAAAACTAGTATGTGCTAGCATGATGTAAACCTTATTATTATACTCAGCATATGATTTCGAGTAGTCTGCAACCAATTTTATGAGTGTGCTACCTAATCTCCTGAAGTTACTTTCAGTAACATCACGTTTTCTACACCGTTTGACATTAGCATTTGCAGAACGAAACCAAGTCAAAGTCTGTTCCACTGTAAATGGTACCAAGAAGGTTACTGAATTCAGCTTGCATTGCAGTATTCCATGGCACTGAGAACTCCACATGCAATATCTACACAGTTCCACATCATCCTGAGTAGTTATATACACAAATGTATCACAAAATGCATTGAACAGAAAGCAATGCATTCAACTCAATGAAGTGTATAGATCAATTTTGCTGAAAACTAGCATGCTCTAACATGATGTAAACATTATTATACTCACCATGTGATTTAGAGTAGTCTGCTACCAATGTTCTGAGTGTTACACCTAAGTTCCAGAAGTTACTTTCAGTAACATCACTTTTTCTACCCAGTGGATCATTAGCCTTTGCACGACCAAACCAACTCAAAGGCCGTTCCGGTGTAAATGGCACGAGGTAGGTTACAGAATTCAGCTTGCATTGGAGTATTCCATTCCACTGAGCACTCTACATGCGGTATCCTTACAGTTCCCAATCACTCTGAGTAGCTATGTACACAACCTTATCACAAAATGCATTGAATAGAAAGCAATGCATTCAACTCAATGGAGTGTATAGTTCAATTTTGCTGAAAACCAGTATGTGCTAACATGATGTACACATTATTTTTATACTACCTATATGGCTTAGAGTAGGCTGCAACCAATTTTATGAGTCTACTACCTAAGATCCTGAAGTTACTTTCAGTAACACCACGTTTTCTACACAGCTGAACATTAGCGTTTGCAGAACGAAACCAAGTCAATGGGTGTTCCACTGTAAATGGTACGAGGTAGGTTACTGAATTGAGCTTGCATTGCAGTATTCCATGGCACTTAGCACTCTACATGCAATACCTCTACAGTTCCCAATCACCCTGAGTAGTTTTGTACACAACATTATCTCAAAATGCATTGAATAGAAAGCAATGCTTTCAACAATGGAATGTACAGTTCAATTATGCTGAAAACTAGGATGTGCTAACATGATGTAAACGTTATAATGATAGTCATCATATGATTTCGAGTAGTCTGCAAACAATTTTATCAGTGTGCTACCTAAGATCCTGAAGTTACTTTCAGTAACACGACGTTTTCTAAACAGTTTAACATTAGCCTAGGCAGAGCGAAACCAAGTCAAAGGCTGCTCCACAGTAAATGGTAACAGGCAGGTTAGTGAATTCTGCTTGCTTTGGAGTATTCCATGGCACTGAGCACTCTACATGCGGTATCTCTACAGTTCCCAATCACCCTGAGTAGTTATGTACACAAACCTATCACAAAATGCATTGAAAAGAAAGCAATGCATTCAACTCAATCGAGTGAATAGTTCAATTTTGTTGAAAACGTGTATGTGCTAACATGATGTAAACTTTATCATTATACTCACTATATGACTAAGAGTTGGCTGCAACCAATTTTACGAGTTTACTACCTAAGATGCTGAAGTTACTTTCAGTAACACAACGTTTTCTAAACAGTTTAACATTAGCCTTGGCAGAACGAAACCAAGTCAAAAGCTGTTCCACAGTAAATGGTAACAGGTAGGTTCGTCAATTCAGCTTGTATTGTAGTATTCCATGGCACTGAGCACTCTACTTGCGGTATCCCATGAGTGTACTACCTAAGACCCTGAAGTTACATTCAGTAACATCAGGTTTTCTACACAGTTGAACATTAGCATTTCCAGAATGAGATCAACTCAACGGCTGTTCCACTGTAAGTGGTACCATGTAGGTTACTGAATTAAGCTTTCATTGGAGTATTCCTTGGCACTGAGCACTCTACATGCAATATCTATACAGTTCCCAATCACCCTGAGTTGTTACATACACAAACTTCTCAAAAAATGCATTGAATAGAAAGTAAAGCATTCAACTCAAAGGAGTGTTTATTTCAATTAAGCTGAAAACTAGGATCAGCTAACATTATGTATAGTTTATTATTATACTCACTATATGATTTAGAGAAGGCTGCAACCAATTTTATGAGTGTACTACCTAAGACCCTGAAGTTACATTCAGTAACATCAGGTTTTCTACACAGTTGAACATTAGCATTTCCAGAATGAGATCAACTCAAAGGCTGTTCCACAGTAAATGGTAACAGGCAGGTTACTGAATTCAGCTTGCTTTGGAATATTCCATGGCACTGAGCACTCTACATGCGATATCCCTACAGTTCCCAATCACCCTGAGTAGCTATGTGCACAACCTTATCACAAAATGCATTGAATAGAAAGCAATGCATTCAACTCAATGGAGTGAATAGTTCAATTTTGCTGAAAACCTGTATATGGTGACATGATGTAAACATTATTATTATACTCACCATATGATTTAGAGTAGGCTTCAACCAATTTTATGAGTGTGCTACCTAAGCTCCTGAAGTTACTTTCAGTAACATCACGTTTTCTACACCGTTGAACGTTAGCGTTTGCGGAACGAAGCCAAATCAAAGGCTGTTCCACTGTAAATGGTACCAGGTAGGTTACTGAATTCAGCTCGCATTGGAGTACTCCATGGCGCTGAGCACCCTACATACAATATCTATACAGTTCCAAATCACCGAGAGTTGTTATGTACACAACGTTACCACAGAAGGCATTCAATAGAAAGTAATGCATTCAACTCAATGGAGTTTGCAGTTCAACTTTGCTGAAAGTAGTATGGGCTAACATGATGTAAACCTTATTAGTATACTCACCATATGATTTACAGTTGTCTGCAAACAATTCTATGAGTGTGCTACCTATTCTCCAGAAGTTACTTTCAGTTACATTACCTTCTCTAGAGAGTGGAACTTTAGCCTTTGCAGAATTAAACCATGTCAGTGGCTGTTTCACTGTTAATTGTACCATGTAAGTTACTGAATTCAGCTTGCATTGGAGTACTCCATGGCACTGAGCACTCTACATGCAATATCTATACAGTTCCAAATTACCCTGAGTAGTTATGTACACAACCTTACCACAGAATGAATTGAATAGAAAGTAATGCATTCAACTCAATGGTGTGTACAGTTCAATTTTGCTGATAACTACAATGTGCTAACATGATGTAAGCATTGTTAGCACACTAACCATATGATTTAGAGTTGTCTGCAACCAGTTTTATCAGTGTGCTACCTATGCTCCAGAAGTTACTTTCAGTAACATTACCTTCTCTAGAGAGTGGAACTTTAGCCTTTGCAGAAATAAACCAAGTCAGTGGCTGTTACACTGTAAGTTGTACAATGTAGCTTACTGAATTCAGCTTGCTTTGGAGTATTCCATGCAACTGAGCACTCTATATGCAACATCTATACAGTTCCAAATCAGCCTGAGTAGTTATGTACACAACCTTACCACAGAATGCATTGAATAGAAAGTAATGCATTCAACTCAATGGAGTGTACAGTTCAATTTTGCTGATAACTACTATGTGCTAACATGATGTAAGCATTGTTAGTACACTAACCATATGATGTAAAGTTGTCTGCAACCAATTTTATCAGTGTGCTACTTATACTCCAGAACTTACTTTCAGTAACATTACCTTCTTTACACTGTGGAACTTCAGCCTTTGCAGAATTAAACCAAATCAATGGCTGTTCCACTGTAAATGCTACCAGGTAGGTTACTGAATTCAGCTTGCATTGGAGTATTCCATGGCACTGAGCACTCTACATCCGGTATCTCTAGAGTTCCCAATCACCCTGACTAGTAATGTACACAAACGTATCAGAAAATGCATTGAATAGAAAGCAATGCATTCAACTCATTGGAGTGTATAGTTCAATTATGCTGAAAACTAGGAAGTGCTAACATGATGTAAAAGTTATTATTATACTCACCAGATCATGTAGGGTAGGCTGCAACCAAATTTATGAGTGTGCTACCTACGCTCCTGAAGTTACTTTCAGTAACATCACGTTTTCTACACCGTTGATCATGCGTTTGCAGAACGAAACCAAGTCAAAGGCTGCTCCACAGTAAATGGTAACAGGCAGGTTAGTGAATTCTGCTTGCTTTGGAGTATTCCATGGCACTGAGCACTCTACATGCGGTATCTCTACAGTTCCCAATCACCCTGAGTAGTTATGTACACAAACCTATCACAAAATGCATTGAAAAGAAAGCAATGCATTCAACTCAATCGAGTGAATAGTTCAATTTTGTTGAAAACGTGTATGTGCTAACATGATGTAAACTTTATCATTATACTCACTATATGACTAAGAGTTGGCTGCAACCAATTTTACGAGTTTACTACCTAAGATGCTGAAGTTACTTTCAGTAACACAACGTTTTCTAAACAGTTTAACATTAGCCTTGGCAGAACAAAACCAAGTCAAAAGCTGTTCCACAGTAAATGGTAACAGGTAGGTTCGTCAATTCAGCTTGTATTGTAGTATTCCATGGCACTGAGCACTCTACTTGCGGTATCCCATGAGTGTACTACCTAAGACCCTGAAGTTACATTCAGTAACATCAGGTTTTCTACACAGTTGAACATTAGCATTTCCAGAATGAGATCAACTCAACGGCTGTTCCACTGTAAGTGGTACCATGTAGGTTACTGAATTAAGCTTTCATTGGAGTATTCCTTGGCACTGAGCACTCTACATGCAATATCTATACAGTTCCCAATCACCCTGAGTTGTTACATACACAAACTTCTCAAAAAATGCATTGAATAGAAAGTAAAGCATTCAACTCAAAGGAGTGTTTATTTCAATTAAGCTGAAAACTAGGATCAGCTAACATTACGTATAGTTTATTATTATACTCACTATATGATTTAGAGAAGGCTGCAACCAATTTTATGAGTGTACTACCTAAGACCCTGAAGTTACATTCAGTAACATCAGGTTTTCTACACAGTTGAACATTAGCATTTCCAGAATGAGATCAACTCAAAGGCTGTTCCACAGTAAATGGTAACAGGCAGGTTACTGAATTCAGCTTGCTTTGGAATATTCCATGGCACTGAGCACTCTACATGCAATACCTCTACAGTTCCCAATCACCCTGAGTAGTTTTGTACACAACATTATCTCAAAATGCATTGAATAGAAAGCAATGCTTTCAACAATGGAATGTACAGTTCAATTATGCTGAAAACTAGGATGTGCTAACATGATGTAAACGTTATAATGATAGTCATCATATGATTTCGAGTAGTCTGCAAACAATTTTATGAGTGTGCTACCTAAGCTCCTGAAGTTACTTTCAGTAACATCACGTTTTCTACACCGTTGAACGTTAGCGTTTGCGGAACGAAGCCAAATCAAAGGCTGTTCCACTGTAAATGGTACCAGGTAGGTTACTGAATTCAGCTTGCATTGGAGTACTCCATGGCGCTGAGCACCCTACATACAATATCTATACAGTTCCAAATCACCGAGAGTTGTTATGTACACAACGTTACCACAGAAGGCATTCAATAGAAAGTAATGCATTCAACTCAATGGAGTTTGCAGTTCAACTTTGCTGAAAGTAGTATGGGCTAACATGATGTAAACCTTATTAGTATACTCACCATATGATTTACAGTTGTCTGCAAACAATTCTATGAGTGTGCTACCTATTCTCCAGAAGTTACTTTCAATAACATTACCTTCTCTAGAGAGTGGAACTTTAGCCTTTGCAGAATTAAACCATGTCAGTGGCTGTTTCACTGTTAATTGTACCATGTAAGTTACTGAATTCAGCTTGCATTGGAGTACTCCATGGCACTGAGCACTCTACATGCAATATCTATACAGTTCCAAATTACCCTGAGTAGTTATGTACACAACCTTACCACAGAATGAATTGAATAGAAAGTAATGCATTCAACTCAATGGTGTGTACAGTTCAATTTTGCTGATAACTACAATGTGCTAACATGATGTAAGCATTGTTAGCACACTAACCATATGATTTAGAGTTGTCTGCAACCAGTTTTATCAGTGTGCTACCTATGCTCCAGAAGTTACTTTCAGTAACATTACCTTCTCTAGAGAGTGGAACTTTAGCCTTTGCAGAAATAAACCAAGTCAGTGGCTGTTACACTGTAAGTTGTATAATGTAGCTTACTGAATTCAGCTTGCTTTGGAGTATTCCATGCAACTGAGCACTCTATATGCAACATCTATACAGTTCCAAATCAGCCTGAGTAGTTATGTACACAACCTTACCACAGAATGCATTGAATAGAAAGTAATGCATTCAACTCAATGGAGTGTACAGTTCAATTTTGCTGATAACTACTATGTGCTAACATGATGTAAGCATTGTTAGTACACTAACCATATGATGTAAAGTTGTCTGCAACCAATTTTATCAGTGTGCTACTTATACTCCAGAAGTTACTTTCAGTAACATTACCTTCTTTACACTGTGGAACTTCAGCCTTTGCAGAATTAAACCAAATCAATGGCTGTTCCACTGTAAATGCTACCAGGTAGGTTACTGAATTCAGCTTGCATTGGAGTATTCCATGGCACTGAGCACTCTACATGCAATATCTATACAGTTCCAAATCACCCAGAGTGGTTATGTACACAACTTTACCACAGAATGCATTGAATAGAAAGTAATGCATTCAACTCAATGGAGTGTACAGTTCAATTTTGCTGATAACTACTATGTGCTAACATGATGTAAGCATTGTTAGTACACTAACCATATGATTTAGAGTTGTCTGCAATCAATTTTATGAGTGTGCTACCTATGCTCCAGAAGTTACTTTCAGTAAAATTACCTTCTCTACACAGTGGAACTTTCGCCTTTGCAGAATTAAACCAAGTCAATGGCTGTTCCACTGTAAATGGTACCAGGTAGGTTACTGAATTCAGCTTGCATTGGAGTATTCCATGGAACTGAGCACTCTATATGCAATATCTATACAGTTCCAAATTACCCTGAGTAGTTATGTACACAACCTTACCACAGAATGCATTGAATAGAAAGTAATGCATTCAACTCAAACGAGTGTACAGTTCAATTTTGCTGATAACTACCATGTGCTAACATGATGTAAGCATTGTTAGTACACTAACCATATGATGTAGAGTTGTCTGCAACCAATTTTATCAGTGTGCTACCTATGCTCCAGAAGTTACTTTCAGTAACACTACCTACTCTACACAGTGGAACTTCAGCTTTTGCAGAATTAAACCAAGTCAGTGGCGGTTTCACGGTAAATGGTACCATGTAGGTTACTGAATTCAGCTTGCATTGGAGTACTCCATGGCGCTGAGCACCCTACATACAATATCTATACAGTTCCAAATCACCGAGAGTTGTTATGTACACAACGTTACCACAAAAGGCATTCAATAGAAGGTAATGCATTCAACTCAATGGAGTTTGCAGTTCAACTTTGCTGAAAGTAGTATGGGCTAACATGATGTAAACCTTATTAGTATACTCACCATATGATTTACAGTTGTCTGCAAACAATTCTATGAGTGTGCTACCTATTCTCCAGAAGTTACTTTCAGTAACATTACCTTCTCTAGAGAGTGGAACTTTAGCCTTTGCAGAATTAAACCATGTCAGTGGCTGTTACACTGTAAATGGTACCAGGTAGGTTACTGAATTCAGCTTGCATTGGAGTATTCCATGGCACTGAGCACTCGACATGCAATATCTATACAGTTCCAAATCAGCCAGAGTAGTTATGTACACTACCTTACCACAGAATGCATTGAATAGAAAGTAATGCATTCAACTCAATGGAGTGTATAGTTCAATTTAGCTGATAACTACTATGTGCTAACATGATGTAAACAATGTTAGCACACTAACCATATGATTCTGAGTTGTCTGCAACCAGTTTTATCAGTGTGCTACCTATGCTCCAGAAGTTACTTTCAGTAACATTACCTTCTCTAGAGAGTGGAACTTTCGCCTTTGCAGAAATAAACCATGTCAGTGGCTGTTACACTGTAAATTCTACCATGTAGGTTATTGAATTCAGCTTGCATTGGAGTATTCCATGCAACTGAGCACTCTATATGCAATATCTATACAGTTCCAAATTACCCTGAGTAGTTATGTACACAACCTTACCACAGAATGCATTGAATAGAAAGTAATGCATTCAACTCAAAGGAGTGTACAGTTCAATTTTGCTGATAACTGCTATGTGCTAACATGATGTAAGCATTGTTAGTACACTAACCATATGATGTAGAGTTGTCTGCAACCAATTTTATCAGTGTGCTACTTATACTCCAGAAGTTACTTTCAGTAACATTACCTTTTTTACACAGTGGAACTTCAGCCTTTGCAGAATTAAACCAAGTCAATGGCTGTTCCACTGTAAATGGTACCAGGTAGGTTACTGAATTCAGCTTGCATTGGAGTATTCCATGGCACTGTGCATTCTACATGCAATATCTATACAGTTCCAAATCACCCTGAGTAGTTATGTACACAACCTTACCACAGAATGCATTGAATAGAAAGTAATGCATACAAATCAAGGGAGTGTACAGTTCAATTTTGCTGATAACTACTATGTGCTAACATGATGTAAGCATTGTCAGTACACTGACCATATGATGTAGAGTTGTCTGCAACCAATTTTATCAGTGTGCTACTTATACTCCAGAAGTTACTTTCAGTAACATTACCTTCTTTACACAGTGGAACTTCAGCCTTTGCAGAATTAAACCAAATCAATGGCTGTTCCACTGTAAATGCTACCAGGTAGGTTACTGAATTCAGCTTGCATTGGAGTATTCCATGGCACTGAGCACGCTACATGCAATATCTATACAGTTCCAAATCACCCAGAGTGGCTATGTACACAACCTTAGCACAGAATGCATTGAATAGAAAGTAATGCCTTCAACTCAATGGAGTGTACAGTTCAATTTTGATGATAACTACTATGTGCTAACATGATGTAAACATTGTTAGTACACTAACCATATGATTTAGAGTTGTCTGCAACCAATTTTATCAGTGTGCTACCTATGCTCCAGAAGTTACTTTCAGTAACATTACCTTCTCTAGAGAGTGGAACTTTCGCCTTTGCAGAAATAAACCATGTCAGTGGCTGTTCCACTGTAAATGGTACCAGGTAGGTTACTGATTTCAGCTTGCATTGGAGTATTCCATGGCACTGAGCACTCTACATGCAAAATCTCTGCAGTTCCAAACCACCCAGAGTAGTTATGTACACAACGTTACCACAGAATGCTTTGAATAGAAAGTAATGCATTCAACTCAATGGAGTGTACAGTTCAATTTAGCTGATAACTACTATGTGCTAACATGATGTAAACAATGTTAGCACACTAACCATATGATTTAGAGTTGTCTGCAACCAGTTTTATGAGTGTGCTACCTGTGCTTCAGAAGTTACTTTCAGTAACATTACTTTCTCTACACAGTGGATCTTTAGCCTTTGCAGAATTAAACCAAGTCAATGGCTGTTCCACTGTAAATGGTACCAGGTAGGTTACTGAATTCAGCTTGCATTGGATTATTCCATGGCACTGAGCACTCTACATGCAATATCCATACAGTTCCAAATCACCCAGAGTAGTTATGTACACAACCTTACCACAGAATGCATTGAATAGAAAGTAATGCATTCAACTCAATGGAGTGTACAGTTCAATTTAGCTGATAACTAGTATGTGCTAACATGATGTAAGCATTGTTAGTACACTAACCATATGATGTAGAGTTGTCTGCAACCAGTTTTATCAGTGTGCTACCTATGCTCCAGAAGTTACTTTCAGTAACATTACCTTCTCTAGAGAGTGGAACTTTCGCCTTTGCAGAAATAAACCATGTCAGTGGCTGTTCCACTGTAAATGCTACCAGGTAGGTTACTGAATTCAGCTTGCATTGGAGTATTCCATGGCACTGAGCACTCTACATGCAAAATCTATACAGTTCCAAACCACCCAGAGTCGTTATGTACACAACGTTACCACAGAATGCTTTGAATAGAAAGTAATGCATTCAACTCAATGGAGTGTACAGTTCAATTTAGCTGATAACTACTATGTGCTAACATGATGTAAACAATGTTAGCACACTAACCATATGATTTAGAGTTGTCTGCAACCAGTTTTATGAGTGTGCTACCTGTGCTTCAGAAGTTACTTTCAGTAACATTACTTTCTCTACACAGTGGATCTTTAGCCTTTGCAGAATTAAACCAAGTCAATGGCTGTTCCACTGTAAATGGTACCAGGTAGGTTACTGAATTCAGCTTGCATTGGATTATTCCATGGCACTGAGCACTCTACATGCAATATCTATACAGTTCCAAATCACCCAGAGTAGTTATGTACACAACCTTACCACAGAATGCATTGAATAGAAAGTAATGCATTCAACTCAATGGTGTGTACAGTTCAATTTAGCTGATAACTACTATGTGCTAACATGATGTAATCATTGTTATTATACTACCCATATGATTTAGAGTTGACTGCACCCAATTCTATGAGTGTGCTACCGATACTCCAGAAGTTACTTTCAGTAACATTACCTTCTTTACACAGTGGAACTTCAGCCTTTGCAGAATTTAACCAAATCACTGGCTGTTCCACTGTAAATGCTACTAGGTAGGTTACTGCATTCAGCTTGCATTGGAGTATTCCATGGCACTGAGCATTCTACAAGCAGTATCTATACAGTTCCAAATCACCCTGAGTAGTTATGTACACAACGTTACCACAGAAGGCATTGAATAGAAAGTAATGCATTCAACTCAATGGAGTTTGCAGTTCAACTTTGCTGAACGTAGTATGGGCTAACATGATGTAAACCTTATTAGTACACTCACGATATGATTTAGAGATGTCTGCAACCAATTTTATCAGTGTGCTACCCATGCTCCAGAAGTTACTTTCAGTAACATTACCTTTTCTACACAGTGGAACTTTAGCCTTTGCAGAAGTAAACCAAGTCAATGGCTGTTCCACTGTAAATGGTACCAGGTAGGTTACTGAATTCAGCTTGCATTGGTGTATTGCATGGCACTGAGCATTCTACATGCAATATCTATACAGTTCCAAATCACCCTGAGTAGTTATGTACACAACGTTACCACAGAAGGCATTCAGTAGTAACTTCAGGGTCTTAGGTAGTACACTCATAAAATTGTTTGCAGCCGAATCTAAATCATATAGTGAGTATACGAATAATGTTTACATCATGTTAGCACATACTGGTTTTCAACAAAATTCAACTACTCACTCCATTGAGTTGAATGCATTGCTTTGTATTCAATGCATTTTGTGATAAGGTTGAGTACTACCTGCTTTCGTTCTGCAAACGCTAATGTTCAACTGTGTAGAAAACGTGGTATTACTGATAGTAACTTCAGGATCTTAGGTAGTACACTCATAAAATTGGTTGCAGAGTACTCTAAATCATATGGTGACGATAATGATGACGTTTACATCATGTTAGCACACTCTAGTTTTGAATCATATGGTGATGCCGAGCAGAATAATACCGTTTACATCATGTAAGCACATACTATTTATCATCAGAATTGAACTATACTCTCCATTGAGTTGAATGTATTGCTTTCTTTTCAATGCATTTTGTGATACGGTTGAGTACCTAACTAAGGGTGATTAGGACCTGTAGAGATATTGCATGTAGAATGCTCATGGCCAAGAAATACCTCAATGAAAGCTTAATTCAGTAACCTAACTGGTACCATCTACAGTGGAACAGCCTTTGACTTGGTCTCATTCTGGAAATGCTAATGTTCAACTGTGTAGAAAACATGATGTTAGTGAAAGTAACTTCAGGAGCTTAGGTAGCACACTCATAAAATTGGTTGCAGCCTTCTCTAAATCATATGGTGAATATAATAATTACGTTTACATCATGTTAGCACATACTAGTTTTCTGCCATATTGAACTATACACTCCATTGAGTTGAATGCTTTACTTTCTATTCAGTGCATTTTGTGATAGGTACATAACTACTCAGGGTGATTTGGAACTGTATAGATATCGCATGTAGAGTGCTCAGTGCCAAGGAATACTCCAATGCAAGCTGTATTCAGTAATCAACATCGTACCATTTACTGTGGAACAGCCTTTGAATTGGTTTCGTTCTGCAAACGCTTGTGTTCAACTGTGTAGAAAACGTGGTGTTACTGGTAGTAACTTCAGGATCTTAGGTAGTACACTCATAAAATTGGTTGCAGAGTACTCTAAATCATATGGTGACGATAATGATAACGTTTACATCATGTTAGCACACTCTAGTTTTCAGCATAATTCAACTATACACTCCATTGAGTTGAATGCATTGCTTTCTAGTCAAGGCAGTTTGCACATACATGCAATTCAATGCATTTTGTGATAAAGTTGAACATATCTACTCAGGGTGATTTGGAACTGTAGGAGGTATTGCATGTAGAGTGCTCAGTGTCATGGATTACTCCAATACAAGCTGAATTCAGTAACCTACCTGGTCCCATTTACAGTGGAACAGCCTTTGACTTGGATACGTTCTGCAAACGCTAATGTTCAACTGTGTAGAAAACGTGGTGTTACTGAAAGTAACTTGAAGATCTTAGGTAGTACACTCATAAAATTGGTTGCCGCCAACTCTAAATCATATGGTGAATATAATAATAACGTTTACATCATGTTAGCATATACTAGTTTTCAGCAAATTTGAACTATACACTCCATTGAGTTGAAAGCATTGCTTTCTATTCAATGCATTTTGTGATAACTTTGTGTACATAACTACTCAGGGTGATTGGGAACTGTAGTGATACAGCATGTAGAGTGCTCAGTGCCATGGAATACTCCAATGCAAGCTGAGTTCAGTAGCCTTCTTGGTACCATTTACAGTGGAACAGCCTTTGACTTGGTTTCGTTCTGGAAATGCTAATGGTCAACTGTGTAGAAAACATGATGTTACTGAAAGTAACTTCAGGAGCTTAGGTAGCACACTCATAAATTTGGTTGCAGCCTACTCTAAGTAATATCGTGAGTATAATAATAACGTTTACATTATGTTAGCACATACTAGTTTTCTGAAAAATTGACTTACACACTCCATTGAGTTGAAAGCATTGCTTTCTAGTCAATGCATTTTCTGATAACGTTGTGCACATAGCTACTCAGGGTGATTGAGAACTGTAGAGATACCGCATGTAGAGTGCTCAGTGCCATGGAATACAAAGCAAGCTGAATTCAGTAACCTGCCTGTTACCATTTACTGTGGATCAGCCTTTGACTTGGCTTCATTCTGCAAAAGCATGTTCAACGGTGTAGAAAACGTGATGTTACTGAAAGTAACTTTAGGAGCATAGGTAGCACACTCATAAAATGGGTGGCAGCATGCTCTAAATCATATGATGAGTAGAATAATAACGTTTATATCATGTTAGCACATACTATCTTTCAGCAAAATTGAACTACACTCTCCATTGAGTTGAATGCATTGCTTTCTATACAATGCATTTTGTGATAAGGTTGAACATATCTACTCAGGGTGATTGGGAACTGTAGGAGATATTGCATGTAGAGTGCTCAGTGTCATGGAATTCTCCAATGCAAGCTGAATTCAGTAACCTACCTGGTCCCATTTACAGTGGAACAGCCCTTGACTTGGTTTCGTTCTGCCAACGCAAATGTTGAACTGTGTAGAAAACGTGGTGTTACTGATAGTAACTTCAGGATCTTAGGTAGTACACTCATAAAATTGGTTGCAGCCTACTCTGAATCATATGGTGATGCCGAGCAGAATAATAACGTTTACATCATGTAAGCACATACTATTTATCATCAGAATTGAAATATACTCTCCATTGAGTTGAATGTATTGCTTTCTTTTCAATGCATTTTGTGATAAGGTTGAGTACCTAACTAAGGGTGATTAGGAACTGTAGAGATATTGCATGTAGAGTGCTCATGGCCAAGGAATACCTCAATGAAAGCTTAATTCAGTAACCTAACTGGTACCATCTACAGTGGAACAGCCTTTGACTTGGTCTCATTCTGGAAATGCTAATGTTCAACTGTGTAGAAAACATGATGTTAGTGAAAGTAACTTCAGGAGCTTAGGTAGCACACTCATAAAAGTGTTTGCAGACTACCCTAAATCATATGGTGACTATAGATATAACATTTACATCCTGTTAGCACATTCTAGTTTTCAGCATAATTGAACTATACACTCCATTGAGTTGAATGCTTTACTTTCTATTCAGTGCATTTTGTGATAGGTACAAAACTACTCAGGGTGATTTGGAACTGTATAGATACCGCATGTAGAGTGCTCAGTGCCAAGGAATACTCCAATGCAAGCTGTATTCAGTAATGTACATCGTACCGTTTACAGTGGAACAGCCTTTGACTTGGTTTAGTTCTGCAAACGCATGTTCAACTGTGTAGAAAACGTGATGTTACTGAAAATAACTTCAGGAGCTTAGGTAGTACACTCATAAAAGTGGTTGCAGACTACCCTAAATCATATGGTGACTATAGTTATAACATTTACATCCTGTTAGCACATTCTAGTTTTCAGCATAATTGAACTATACACTCCATTGAGTTGAATGCATTGCTTTCTAGTCAATGCATTTTGTGATAACTTTGTGTACATAACTACTCAGGGTGATTGGGAACTGTAGTGATACAGCATGTAGAGTGCTCAGTGCCATGGAATACTCCAATGCAAGCTGAGTTCAGTAGCCTTCCTCTTACCATTTACAGTGGAACAGCCTTTGACTTGGTTTCGTTCTGGAAATGCTAATGGTCAACTGTGTAGAAAACATGATGTTACTGAAAGTAACTTGAAGATCTTAGGTAGCACACTCATAAATTTGGTTGCAGCCTACTCTAAATAATATCGTGAGTATAATAATAACGTTTATATTATGTTAGCACATACTAGTTTTCTGCAAAATTGACTTACACACTCCATTGAGTTGAAAGCATTGCTTTCTATTCAATGCATTTTTTAAAACTTTTTTTATTGCATTTTTAAATGGTTACAAAGTATGAAAAAACAATGTATATAACCCTTACCCCCTCCCCTTAACCACTCCCCCCTAACTGCCCTATAGAATAAAAAAGAAAGAAAGAAAGAAAGAAAGAAAGAAAGAATGCCTGGTTGTTGGAAGATCTCCACATGCTCCATGGAATTCGTAATAACTTTAATATGTATATTTATTTCTTTCCCCTAATAACCAATTGTTTCATCTTCAGAGCATCTATATATTTAATCCTGTCTTTTGTAAATAAGGGCTCCAAATTTTCAGAAATGTTTCATATTTATCTCTTAAATTATAATAATTTTTTCTAATGGAATACAACCATAGATTTCTTTCTTCCAAGAATCTATACTTAAATGTGTATCCGATTTCCAAGTAACTGCAATAGCTTTTTTGGCTACTGCCAGTGCAATTTTTATAAATTCTTTCTGATACTTATTTAGTTTGAGTTTCGGTTTTATCCCTTCAATATCACCTAGTAAAAATAATATTGGATTATGAGGAAATTGTGTTCCTGTAATTTGTTCCAGTAAAAGTCTTAAATTTGTCCAAAAGGTTGAATTTTAGAGCAAGACCATGTCGAATGTAAAAAAGTACCAGTTTCCTGGTTACATCGGAAACACTGATCCGATAAATTTGGATTTAATTTTTTTATTTTTTGTGGTGTAATATATAATTGATGTAGAAAATTATACTGCACTAATCTTAACCGAACATTTATTGTATTTGTCATACTATCAAGACATAGTCTTGACCAATTTTTTTTTCAATTTTAATATTCAAATCACTTTCTCATTTTTGTCTTGACTTATGGACTCCTTGTTTAATTACCTGTCTTTGATTCAAGTTATACACGCAAGATATAAATTTTTTGATATTTCCTTTTTGAATTAAAATTTCTATTTCATTAGATTTCGGCAATAACATTGTTTGACCTAATTTTTCTCTTAAATAAGCCCTTAATTGAAAGTAACAAAATAAAGTGTTGTTTGATATTTTATATTTATTCTTTAATTGATCAAATGACATTAATATACCTCCTTCAAAACAATTCCCTATATATCTAATCCCATTTTGAATCCAATTATATAAAGGTTGATTGTCCATTGTGAAAGGAATAAGTCTATTTTGAATTAAAGATCTCTTTGCTAATAAAGATATATTTAGGTATAAGAATTGATAATGATATAAAAAACTTATACAAATTAAATTACTTACCACTTTTGAAAAAAATTCGGGAAGATCTTGAAAAATGGATGGCATTACCAATAACATTAGTAGGTACAGTAAATACTGTAAAAATGAATATATTCCCTAGATTACAATATTTATTTCAATCATTACCAATACAATTACCCCAGAAGTTTTTTCAAGAGTTAAATAAATATGTAAGGAAATTCCTCTGGAAAGGTAAGATGTCAAGAATATCGTTGGAAAAATTGACATGGAAATTTGATCTAGGAGGATTACAACTTCCAAATTTTAAGAATTATTATAAAGCAAATCAACTTAGATTTATTGCATCTTTTTTCGAGAAAGATAAACCGGCATGGATTAGAATAGAATTAGATAAAATAGGAGAAAACGTACCAGAAGATTTTATATACAAATGGGAATCTAAATGGATACGGGAAAAGAAAGAATCTCCTATATTAAAAAATTTGATTGATTTATGGAATAAATGATGATGAGACAAAAAAATCTTTATTAGCGAAGAGATCTTTAATTCAATGCATTTTTTGATAAGGTTGTGTACATAACTACTCATGGTGATTGGGAATTGTAGAGATACCGCATGTAGATTGCTTAGTGCCATGGAATACTCCAATGCAAGCTCAATTCAGTAACCTACCTGATTCCATTTACTGTCGAACAGCCTTTGACTTGGTTTAGTTCTGCAAACTCATCTTCAACTGTGTAGAAAACGTGATGATACTGAAAATAACTTCAGGAGTTTAGGTAGTACACTCATAAAAGTGGTTGCAGACTACCCTAAATCATATGGTGACTATAGTTATAACATTTACATCCTGTTAGCACATTCTAATTTTCAGCATAATTGAACTATACACTACATTGAGTTGAATGCTTTACT
Organism: Hypanus sabinus; assembly: GCF_030144855.1. NCBI lineage: Eukaryota > Metazoa > Chordata > Chondrichthyes > Myliobatiformes > Dasyatidae > Hypanus > Hypanus sabinus. Next base: position 57,181,357 of record NC_082724.1, on the reverse strand, counting down.
TTCTATTCAGTGCATTTTGTGATAGTTTTGTGTACATAACTACTCAGGGTGATTTGGAACTGTATAGATTTCGCATGTAGTGCTCAGTGCCAAGGAATACTCCAATGCAAGCTGTATTCAGTAATCTAAATCGTACCATTTACAGTGGAACAGCCTTTGAATTGGTTTTGTTCTGCAAACGCTAGTGTACAACTGTGTAGAAAACGTGGTGTTACTGGTAGTAACTTCAGGATCTTAGGTAGTACACTCATAAAATTGGTTGCCGCCAACTCTAAATCATATGGTAAATATAATAATAACGTTTACACCATGTTAGCACATACTAGTTTTCTGCAAAATTGACTTACACACTCCATTGAGTTGAAAGCATTGCTTTCTATTCAATGCATTTTTTGATAAGATTGTGTACATAACTACTCATGGTGATTGGGAACTGTAGTGAAACAGCATGTAGAGTGCTCAGTGCCATGGAATACTCCAATGCAAGCTGAGTTCAGTAGCCTTCCTGGTACCATTTACAGTGGAACAGCCTCTGACTTGGTTTCGTTCCGGAAATGCTAATGCTCAACTGTGTAGAAAACATGATGTTACTGAAAGTAACTTCAGGAGCTTATGTAGCACACTCAGAAATTTGGTTGCAGCCTACTCTAAGTAATATCGTGAGTATAATAATAACGTTTACATTATGTTAGCACATACTAGTTTTCTGCAAAATTGACTTACACACTCCATTGAGTTGAAAGCATTGCTTTCTATTGAATGCATTGTGTGATACGTTTGTGTACATAACTACTCAGTGTGATTTGGAACTGTAGAGATATTGCATGCAGAGTGCTCTGTGCCATGGAACACTCCAACGCAAGCTGAATTGAAGAACCTACCTGGTACCATTTACACTGGAACAGCCTTTGACTTGGTTCCGTTCTGCAAATGCTAATGTTCAACGGTGTAAGAAACGTGGTGTTACTGAAAGTAACGTCATGACCTCTGGTAGTACACTCATACAATTGGTTGCAGCCTACACGAAGTCATATAGTGAGCATAATAATAACGTTTACATCATGTTGGCACATACTAGTTTTCAGCAAAATTGAACTATACACTCCATTGAGTAGAATGCATTGCTTTCTATTCAATGCATTTTGTGATAAGGTTATGTACATAGCTAGTCAGGGAGATTGGGAACTGTAGATATACCGCATGAAGAGTGCTCAGTGCCATGGAATGCTCCAATGCAAGCTGAATTCAGTAACCTACCTTGCACCATTTACAGCGGAACAGCCTTTGACTTGGTTTCGTTCTGCAAACGCATGTTCAACGGTGTAGAAAACGTGATGTTACTGAAAGTAACTTTAGGAGCATAGGTAGCACACTCATAAAATGGGTGGCAGCATACTCTAAATCATACAATGAGTAGAAGAATAATGTTTATATCATGTTAGCACATACAATTTTTCAGCAAAATTGAACTACACTCTCCATTGAGTTGAATGCATTGCTTTCTATTCAATGCATTTTGTGATAAGGTTGAACATATCTACTCAGGGTGATTGAGAACTGTAGGAGATATTGCATGTAGAGTGCTCAGTGTCATGGAATTCTCCAATGCAAGCTGAATTCAGTAACCTACCTGGTCCCATTTACAGTGGAACAGCCCTTGACTTGGTTTCGTTCTGCAAACGCTAATGTTCAACTGTGTAGAAAACGTGGTGTTACAGATAGTAACTTCAGGATCTTAGGTAGTACACTCATAAAATTGGTTGCAGCCAACTCTGAATCATATGATGATGCCGAGTAGAATAATAACGTTTACATTATGTTAGCACATACTAGTTTTCTGCAAAATTGACTTACACACTCCATTGAGTTGAAAGCATTGCTTTCTATTGAATGCATTTTGTGATAAGTTTGTGTACATAACTACTCAGTGTGATTTAGAACTGTAGAAATATTGCATGCAGAGTTCTCAGTGCCATGGAACACTCCAACGCAAACTGAATTGAAGAACCTACCTGGTACCATTTACACTGGAACAGCCTTTGACTTGGTTCCGTTCTGCAAATGCTAATGTTCAACGGTGTAGAAAACATGATGTTACTGAAAGTAACTTCAGGAGCTTAGGTAGCACACTCATAAAATTGGTTGCAGCCTTCTCTAAATCATATGGTGAATATAATAATAATGTTTACATCATGTTAGCACATACTAGTTTTCAGCAAAATTGAACTATACACTCCATTGAGTTGAATGCATTGCTTTCTATTCAATGCATTTTGTGATAAGGTTGTGTACCTAGCTAGTCAGGGTGATTGGGAACTGTAGAGATACCGCATGTAGATTGCTTAGTGCCATGGAATACTCCAATGCAAGCTCAATTCAGTAACCTACCTGATACCATTTACTGTCGAACAGCCTTTGACTTGGTTTAGTTCTGCAAACGCATGTTCGACTGTGTAGAAAACGTGATGTTGCTGAAAATAACTTCAGGAGCATAGGTAGTACACTCATAAAAGTGGTTGCAGACTACCCTAAATCATATGGTGACTATAGTTATAACATTTACATCCTGTTAGCACATTCTAGTTTTCAGCATAATTGTGCCAGATTGTGCCATAATTGTGCACATAATTTCAGCATAATACACTCCATTGAGTTGAATGCTTTAATTTCTATTCAGTACATTTTGTGATAGGTTTGTGTACATAACTACTCAGGGTGATTTGGAACTGTATAGATATCGCATGTAGAGTGCTCAGTGCCAAGGAATACTCCAATGCAAGCTGTATTCAGTAATCTACATCGTGCCATTTACAGTGGAACAGCCTTTGAATTGGTTTCGTTCTGCAAACGCTAGTGTTCAACTGTGTAGAAAACATGATGTTACTGAAAGTAACTTCAGGAGCTTAGGTAGCACACTCATAAATTTGGTTGCAGCCTACTCTCAATAATATCGTGAGTATAATAATAACGTTTACATTATGTTAGCACATACTAGTTTTCAGCAAAATTTAACTACACTCTCCATTGAGTTGAAAGCATTGCTTTCTATCGAATGCATTTTGTGATAAGTTTGTGTACATAACTACTCAGTGTGATTTAGAACTGTAGAAATATTGCATGCAGATTGCTCTGTGCAACGCAAACTGAATTGAAGAACCTACCTGGTACCATTTACACTGGAACAGCCTTTGACTTGGTTCCGTTCTGCAAATGCTAATGTTCAACGGTGTAGAAAACATGATGTTACTGAAAGTAACTTCAGGAGCTTAGGTAGCACACTCATAAAATTGGTTGCAGCCTTCTCTAAATCATATGGTGAATATAATGATAACGTTTACATCATGTTAGCACACTCTAGTTTTCAGCATAATTGAACTATGCACTCCATTGAGTTGAATGCATTGCTTTCTGGTCAATGCATTTTGTGATAACGTTGTGCACATAGCTACTCAGGGTGATTGGGAACTGTAGAGATACCGCATGTAGACTGCTCAGTGCCATGGAATACAAAGCAAGCTGAATTCAGTAACCTGCCTGTTACCATTTACTGTGGAAGAGCCTTTGACTTGGTTTCGTTCTGCAAATGCATGTTCAACGGTGTAGAAAACGTGATGTTACTGAAAGTAACTTTAGGATCTAAGGTAGTACACTCATAAAATTGGTTGCAGCCTACTCTGAATCATATGGTGATGCCGAGTAGAATAATAACGTTTACATCATGTAAGCACATACTATTTATCATCAGAATTGAAATATACTCTCCATTGAGTTGGAAGTATTGCTTTCTTTTCAATGCATTTTGTGATAAGGTTGAGTACCTAACTAAGGGTGATTAGGAACTGTAGAGATATTGCATGTAGAGTGCTCATGGCCAAGGAATACCTCAATGAAAGATTAATTCAGTAACCTCACTGGTACCATCTACAGTGGAACAGCCTTTGACTTGGTCTCATTTTGGAAATGCTAATGTTCAACTGTGTAGAAAACATGATGTTAGTGAAAGTAACTTCTGGAACTTAGGTAGCACACTCATAAAATTGGTTGCAGCCTTCTCTAAATCATATGGTGAATATAATAATAACGTTTACATCATGTTAGCACATACTAGTTTTCAGCAAAATTGAACTATACATTGAGTTGAATGCATTGTTTTCTATTCAATGCATTTTTTGATAAGGTTGTGTACATAACTACTCATGGTGATTGGGAATTGTCGAGATACCGCATGTAGATTGCTTAGTGCCATGGAATACTCCAATGCAAGCTCAATTCAGTAACCTACCTGATACCATTTACTGTCGAACAGCCTTTGACTTGGTTTAGTACAACTGTGTAGAAAACGTGATGTTACTGAAAATAACTTCAGGAGGTTAGGTAGTACACTCATAAAAGTGGTTGCAGACTATCCTAAATCATATGGTGACTATAGTTATAACATTTTCATCCTGTTAGCACATACTAGTTTTCAGCACAATTGAACTATACACTCCATTGAGTTGAAAGCATTGCTTTCTATTGAATAAATTTTGTGATAAGTTTGTGTACATAACTACTCAGTGTGATTTGGAACTGTAGAGATATTGCATGCAGAGTGCTCTGTGCCATGGAACACTCCAACGCAAGCTGAATTGAAGAACCTACCTGGTACCATTTACGCTGGAACAGCCTTTGACTTGGTTCCGTTCTGCAAATGCTAATGTTCAACGGTGTAAGAAACGTGGTGTTACTGAAAGTAATTTCATGACCTCTGGTAGTACACTCATACAATTGGTTGCAGCCTACACGAAGTCATATAGTGAGTATAATAATAACGTTTGCATCATGTTGGCACATATTAGTTTTCAGCAAAATTGAACTATACACTCCATTGAGTTGAATGCATTGCTTTCTATTCAATGCATTTTGTGATAAGGTTGTGTACATAGCTAGTCAGGGTGATTGGGAACTGTAGATATACCGCATGTAGAGTGCTCAGTGCCATGGAATGCTCCAATGCAAGCTGAATTCAGTAACCTACCTTGTACCATTTACAGTGGAACAGCCATTGACTTGGTTTAATTCTGCAAAGGCTATAGTTCCACTGTGTAGAGAAAGTAATGTTACTGAAAGTAACTTCTGGAGCATAGGTAGCACACTCATAAAATGGGTGGCAGCATACTCTAAATCATATGATGAGTAGAATAATAATGTTTATATCATGTTAGCACATACTACTTTTCAGCAAAATTTAACTACACTCTCCATTGAGTTGAAAGCATTGCTTTGAATTCAATGCATTTTGTGAGATGGTTGTGTACATAGCTACTCAGGGTGATTGGGAACTGTAGGAGATATTGCATGTAGAGTGCTCAGTGTCATGGAATCCTCCAAAGCAAGCTGAATTCAGTAACCTGCCTGTTACCATTTACTGTGGAACAGCCTTTGACTTGCTATAGTTCTGCAAACGCAAGTTCAACTGCGTAGAAAAGGTGATGTAACTGAAAGTAACTTCAGGAGCTTAGGTAGCACACTCATAAAATTGTTTGCAGCCTACTCTAAATCATACGGTGAGTATAATAATAACGTTTAGATCATGTTAGCACATACGAGGTTTCAGCAAAATTGCACTATACACTCCATTGAGTTGAATGCATTGCATTCCATTCAATGCATTTTGTGATAAGGTTGAACATAACTACTCAGGTTGATTGGAAACTGTAGGAGATATTGCATGTAGAGTTCTCAGTGCCAAGGAATACACCAATGCAAGCTGAATTCAGTAACCTACCTGGTACCATTTACAGTGGAACAGCCTTTGACTTGGTTTCGTTCTGCAAACGCAAATATTCAACTGCGTAGAAAACCTGATGTTACTGAAAGTAACTTGAGGAGCTTAGGTAGCACACTCATAAAATTGGTTGCAGACTACTCTAAATCATATCGTGACTATAATAATAAAGTTTACATCATGATAGCAGATCCTAGTTTTCAGCATAATTGAAATAAACACTCCTTTGAGTTGAATGCTTTACTTTCTATTCAATGCATTTTGTGAGACGTTTGTGTATGTAACAACTCAGGGTGATTTGGAACTGTATAGATATTGCATGTAGAGTGCTCAGTGCCAAGGAATACTCCAATGAAAGCTTAATTCAGTAACCTACCTGGTACCACTTACAGTGGAACAGCCTTTGAGTTGATCTCATTCTGGAAATGCTAATGTTCAACTGTGTAGAAAACCTGATGTTACTGAATGTAACTTCAGGGTCTTAGGTAGTACACTCATAAAATTGGTTGCAGCCTACTCTGAATCATATGATGATGCCGAGTAGAATAATAACGTTTACATTATGTTAGCACATACTAGTTTTCTGCAAAATTGACTTACACACTCCATTGAGTTGAAAGCATTGCTTTCTATTGAATGCATTTTGTGATAAGTTTGTGTACATAACTACTCAGTGTGATTTAGAACTGTAGAAATATTGCATGCAGAGTTCTCAGTGCCATGGAACACTCCAACGCAAACTGAATTGAAGAACCTACCTGGTACCATTTACACTGGAACAGCCTTTGACTTGGTTCCGTTCTGCAAATGCTAATGTTCAACGGTGTAGAAAACATGATGTTACTGAAAGTAACTTCAGGAGCTTAGGTAGCACACTCATAAAATTGGTTGCAGCCTTCTCTAAATCATATGGTGAATATAATAATAATGTTTACATCATGTTAGCACATACTAGTTTTCAGCAAAATTGAACTATACACTCCATTGAGTTGAATGCATTGCTTTCTATTCAATGCATTTTGTGATAAGGTTGTGTACCTAGCTAGTCAGGGTGATTGGGAACTGTAGAGATACCGCATGTAGATTGCTTAGTGCCATGGAATACTCCAATGCAAGCTCAATTCAGTAACCTACCTGATACCATTTACTGTCGAACAGCCTTTGACTTGGTTTAGTTCTGCAAACGCATGTTCGACTGTGTAGAAAACGTGATGTTGCTGAAAATAACTTCAGGAGCATAGGTAGTACACTCATAAAAGTGGTTGCAGACTACCCTAAATCATATGGTGACTATAGTTATAACATTTACATCCTGTTAGCACATTCTAGTTTTCAGCATAATTGTGCCAGATTGTGCCATAATTGTGCACATAATTTCAGCATAATACACTCCATTGAGTTGAATGCTTTAATTTCTATTCAGTACATTTTGTGATAGGTTTGTGTACATAACTACTCAGGGTGATTTGGAACTGTATAGATATCGCATGTAGAGTGCTCAGTGCCAAGGAATACTCCAATGCAAGCTGTATTCAGTAATCTACATCGTGCCATTTACAGTGGAACAGCCTTTGAATTGGTTTCGTTCTGCAAACGCTAGTGTTCAACTGTGTAGAAAACATGATGTTACTGAAAGTAACTTCAGGAGCTTAGGTAGCACACTCATAAATTTGGTTGCAGCCTACTCTCAATAATATCGTGAGTATAATAATAACGTTTACATTATGTTAGCACATACTAGTTTTCAGCAAAATTTAACTACACTCTCCATTGAGTTGAAAGCATTGCTTTCTATCGAATGCATTTTGTGATAAGTTTGTGTACATAACTACTCAGTGTGATTTAGAACTGTAGAAATATTGCATGCAGATTGCTCTGTGCAACGCAAACTGAATTGAAGAACCTACCTGGTACCATTTACACTGGAACAGCCTTTGACTTGGTTCCGTTCTGCAAATGCTAATGTTCAACGGTGTAGAAAACATGATGTTACTGAAAGTAACTTCAGGAGCTTAGGTAGCACACTCATAAAATTGGTTGCAGCCTTCTCTAAATCATATGGTGAATATAATGATAACGTTTACATCATGTTAGCACACTCTAGTTTTCAGCATAATTGAACTATGCACTCCATTGAGTTGAATGCATTGCTTTCTGGTCAATGCATTTTGTGATAACGTTGTGCACATAGCTACTCAGGGTGATTGGGAACTGTAGAGATACCGCATGTAGACTGCTCAGTGCCATGGAATACAAAGCAAGCTGAATTCAGTAACCTGCCTGTTACCATTTACTGTGGAAGAGCCTTTGACTTGGTTTCGTTCTGCAAATGCATGTTCAACGGTGTAGAAAACGTGATGTTACTGAAAGTAACTTTAGGATCTAAGGTAGTACACTCATAAAATTGGTTGCAGCCTACTCTGAATCATATGGTGATGCCGAGTAGAATAATAACGTTTACATCATGTAAGCACATACTATTTATCATCAGAATTGAAATATACTCTCCATTGAGTTGGAAGTATTGCTTTCTTTTCAATGCATTTTGTGATAAGGTTGAGTACCTAACTAAGGGTGATTAGGAACTGTAGAGATATTGCATGTAGAGTGCTCATGGCCAAGGAATACCTCAATGAAAGATTAATTCAGTAACCTCACTGGTACCATCTACAGTGGAACAGCCTTTGACTTGGTCTCATTTTGGAAATGCTAATGTTCAACTGTGTAGAAAACATGATGTTAGTGAAAGTAACTTCTGGAACTTAGGTAGCACACTCATAAAATTGGTTGCAGCCTTCTCTAAATCATATGGTGAATATAATAATAACGTTTACATCATGTTAGCACATACTAGTTTTCAGCAAAATTGAACTATACATTGAGTTGAATGCATTGTTTTCTATTCAATGCATTTTTTGATAAGGTTGTGTACATAACTACTCATGGTGATTGGGAATTGTCGAGATACCGCATGTAGATTGCTTAGTGCCATGGAATACTCCAATGCAAGCTCAATTCAGTAACCTACCTGATACCATTTACTGTCGAACAGCCTTTGACTTGGTTTAGTACAACTGTGTAGAAAACGTGATGTTACTGAAAATAACTTCAGGAGGTTAGGTAGTACACTCATAAAAGTGGTTGCAGACTATCCTAAATCATATGGTGACTATAGTTATAACATTTTCATCCTGTTAGCACATACTAGTTTTCAGCACAATTGAACTATACACTCCATTGAGTTGAAAGCATTGCTTTCTATTGAATAAATTTTGTGATAAGTTTGTGTACATAACTACTCAGTGTGATTTGGAACTGTAGAGATATTGCATGCAGAGTGCTCTGTGCCATGGAACACTCCAACGCAAGCTGAATTGAAGAACCTACCTGGTACCATTTACGCTGGAACAGCCTTTGACTTGGTTCCGTTCTGCAAATGCTAATGTTCAACGGTGTAAGAAACGTGGTGTTACTGAAAGTAATTTCATGACCTCTGGTAGTACACTCATACAATTGGTTGCAGCCTACACGAAGTCATATAGTGAGTATAATAATAACGTTTGCATCATGTTGGCACATATTAGTTTTCAGCAAAATTGAACTATACACTCCATTGAGTTGAATGCATTGCTTTCTATTCAATGCATTTTGTGATAAGGTTGTGTACATAGCTAGTCAGGGTGATTGGGAACTGTAGATATACCGCATGTAGAGTGCTCAGTGCCATGGAATGCTCCAATGCAAGCTGAATTCAGTAACCTACCTTGTACCATTTACAGTGGAACAGCCATTGACTTGGTTTAATTCTGCAAAGGCTATAGTTCCACTGTGTAGAGAAAGTAATGTTACTGAAAGTAACTTCTGGAGCATAGGTAGCACACTCATAAAATGGGTGGCAGCATACTCTAAATCATATGATGAGTAGAATAATAATGTTTATATCATGTTAGCACATACTACTTTTCAGCAAAATTTAACTACACTCTCCATTGAGTTGAAAGCATTGCTTTGAATTCAATGCATTTTGTGAGATGGTTGTGTACATAGCTACTCAGGGTGATTGGGAACTGTAGGAGATATTGCATGTAGAGTGCTCAGTGTCATGGAATCCTCCAAAGCAAGCTGAATTCAGTAACCTGCCTGTTACCATTTACTGTGGAACAGCCTTTGACTTGCTATAGTTCTGCAAACGCAAGTTCAACTGCGTAGAAAAGGTGATGTAACTGAAAGTAACTTCAGGAGCTTAGGTAGCACACTCATAAAATTGTTTGCAGCCTACTCTAAATCATACGGTGAGTATAATAATAACGTTTAGATCATGTTAGCACATACGAGGTTTCAGCAAAATTGCACTATACACTCCATTGAGTTGAATGCATTGCATTCCATTCAATGCATTTTGTGATAAGGTTGAACATAACTACTCAGGTTGATTGGAAACTGTAGGAGATATTGCATGTAGAGTTCTCAGTGCCAAGGAATACACCAATGCAAGCTGAATTCAGTAACCTACCTGGTACCATTTACAGTGGAACAGCCTTTGACTTGGTTTCGTTCTGCAAACGCAAATATTCAACTGCGTAGAAAACCTGATGTTACTGAAAGTAACTTGAGGAGCTTAGGTAGCACACTCATAAAATTGGTTGCAGACTACTCTAAATCATATCGTGACTATAATAATAAAGTTTACATCATGATAGCAGATCCTAGTTTTCAGCATAATTGAAATAAACACTCCTTTGAGTTGAATGCTTTACTTTCTATTCAATGCATTTTGTGAGACGTTTGTGTATGTAACAACTCAGGGTGATTTGGAACTGTATAGATATTGCATGTAGAGTGCTCAGTGCCAAGGAATACTCCAATGAAAGCTTAATTCAGTAACCTACCTGGTACCACTTACAGTGGAACAGCCTTTGAGTTGATCTCATTCTGGAAATGCTAATGTTCAACTGTGTAGAAAACCTGATGTTACTGAATGTAACTTCAGGGTCTTAGGTAGTACACTCATAAAATTGGTTGCAGCCTACTCTGAATCATATAGTGAGTATACGAATAATGTTTACATCATGTTAGCACATACTGGTTTTCAACAAAATTCAACTACTCACTCCATTGAGTTGAATGCATTGCTTTCTATTCAATGCATTTTGTGATAGGGTTGAGTACATAACTACTCAGGGCGATTGGGAACTGTAGTGATACAGCATGTAGAGTGCTCAGTGCCATGGAATACTCCAATGCAAGCTGAGTTCAGTAGCCTTCCAGGTACCATTTACAGTGGAACAGCCTTTGACTTTGTTTCATTCTGCAAACGCTAATGTTCAACTGTGTAGAAAACGTGGTGCTACTGAAAGTTACTTGAAGATCTTAGGTAGTACACTCATCAAATTGGTTGCTGCCAACTCTAAATCATATGGTGAATATAATAATAACGTTTACATCATGTTAGCATATACTAGTTTTCAGCAAATTTGAACTATACACTCCATTGAGTTGAATGCATTGCTTTCTATTCAATGCATTTTGTGATAACTTTGTGTACATAACTACTCAGGGTGATTGGGAACTGTAGTGATACAGCATGTGGAGTGCTCAGTGCCATGGAATACTCCAATGCAAGCTGAGTTCAGTAGCCTTCCTGGTACCATTTACAGTGGAACAGCCTTTGACTTGGTTTTGTTCTGGAAATGCTAATAGTCAACTTTGTAGAAAACGTGATGTTACTGAAAGTAACTTCAGGAGCTTAGGTAGCACACTCATAAAATTGAGTGCAGAGTACTCTAAATCATATGGTGACGATAATGATAACGTTTACATCATGTTAGCGCACTCTAGTTTTCAGCATAATTGAACTATACACTCCATTGAGTTGAATGCATTGCTTTCTAGTCAAGGCATTTTGTGATAACGTTGTGCACATAGCTACTCAGGGTGATTGGGAACTGTAGAGATACCGCATGTAGAGTGCTCAGTGCCATGGAATATTCCAAAGCAAGCTGAATTCAGTAACCTGCCTGTTACCATTTACTGTGGAACAGCCTTTGACTTGGTTTCGTTCTGCAAACGCATGTTCAACGGTGTAGAAAACGTGATGTTACTGAAAGTAACTTTAGGAACATAGGTAGCACACTCATAAAATGGGTGGCAGCATACTCTAAATCATACGGTGAGTATAATAATAACGTTTAGATCATGTTAGCAGATACGAGGTATCAGCAAAATGGCACGATACACTCCATTGAGTTGAATGCATTGCATTCCATTCAATGCATTTTGTGATAAGGTTGAACATAACTACTCAGTGTGATTTGGAACTGTAGAGATATTGCATGCAGAGTGCTCTGTGCCATGGAACACTCCAATGCAAGCTGAATTGAAGAACCTAGCTGGTACCATTTACAGTGGAACAGCCTTTGACTTGGTTCCGTTCTGCAAATGCAAATGTTCAACGGTGTAAGAAACGTGGTGTAACTTCATGACCTCTGGTAGTACACTCATACAATTGGTTGCACCCTACACGAAGTCATATAGTGAGTATAATAATAATGTTTACATCATGTTGGCACATACAAGTTTTCAGCAAAATTGAACTATACACTCCATTGAGTAGAATGCATTGCTTTCTATTCAATGCATTTTGTGATAAGGTTGTGTACATAGCTAGTCAGGGTGATTGGGAACTGTAGATATACCGCATGTTGAGTGCTCAGTTCCATGGAATGCTCCAATGAAAGCTTAATTCAGTAACCTACCGGGTACCACTTACAGTGGAACAGCCTTTGAGTTGATCTCATTCTGGAAATGCTAATGTTCAACTGTGTAGAAAACCTGATGTTACTGAATGTAACTTCAGGGTCTTAGGTAGTACACTCATAAAATTGGTTGCAGCCTACTCCAAATCATATAGTGACTATAATAATAAACTATACGTCATGTTAGCAGATCCTAGTTTTCAGCATAATTGAAATAAGCACTCCTTTGAGTTGAATGCTTTACTTTCTATTCAATGCATTTTGTGAGAAGTTTGTGTATGTAACAACTCAGGGTGATTTGGAACTGTATAGATATTGCATGTAGAGTGCTCAGTGCCAAGGAATACTCCAATGCAGGCTGAGTTCAGTAGCCTTCCTGATACCATTTACAGTGGAACAGCCTTTGACTTGATCTCGTTCTGCAAACGCTAATGTTCAACTGTGTAGAAAACATGGTGTTACTGAAAGTAACTTCATGACTTCTGGTAGTACACTCATACAATTGTTTGCAGCCTACACGAAGTCATATAGTGAGTATAATAATAATGTTTGCATCATGTTGGCACATAGTAGTTATCAGCTAAATTGAACTATACACTCCATTGAATTGAATGCATTGCATTCCATTCAATGCATTTTGTGATAAGGTTGAACATAACTACTCAGTGTGCTTTGGAACTGTAGAGATATTGCATGCAGAGTGCTCTGTGCCATGGAACACTCCAATGCAAGCTGAATTGAAGAACCTAGCTGGTACCATTTACACTGGAACAGCCTTTGACTTGGTTCCGTTCTGCAAATGCTAATGTTCAACGGTGTAAGAAACGTGGTGTTACTGAAAGTAACTTCATGATCTCTGGTAGTACACTCATACAATTGGTTGCAGCCTACACGAAGTCATATAGTGAGTATAATAATAATGTTTACATCATGTTGGCGCATAGTAGTTATCAGCTAAATTGAACTATACACTCCATTGAGTTGAATGCATTGCTTTGTATTCAATGCATTTTGTGATAAGTTTGTGTACATAGCTAGACAGGTTGATTGGGAACTGTAGATATACCGCATGTAGAGTGCTCAGTACCATGGAATACTCCAATGCAAGTTGAATTCAGTAAGCTACCTTGTACCATTTACAGTGGAACAGCCTTTTACTTGCTTTCGTTCTGCAGTCGCTAACGTTCAACTGTGTAGAAAACATGATGTTACTGAAAGTAACTTCAGGAGCTTAGGTAGCACACTCATAAAATTGAGTGCAGAGTACTCTAAATCATATGGTGACGATAATGATAACGTTTACATCATGTTAGCGCACTCTAGTTTTCAGCATAATTGAACTATACACTCCATTGAGTTGAATGCATTGCTTTCTAGTCAAGGCATTTTGTGATAACGTTGTGCACATAGCTACTCAGGGTGATTGGGAACTGTAGAGATACCACATGTAGAGTGCTCAGTGCCATGGAATATTCCAAAGCAAGCTGAATTCAGTAACCTGCCTGTTACCATTTACTGTGGAACAGCCTTTGAGTTGATCTCATTCTGGAAATGCTAATGTTCAACTGTGTAGAAAACCTGATGTTACTGAATGTAACTTCAGGGTCTTAGGTAGTACACTCATAAAATTGGTTGAAGCCTACTCTAAATCATATGGTGAGTATAATAATAATGTTTACATCATGTCACCATATACAGGTTTTCAGCAAAATTGAACTATTCACTCCATTGAGTTGAATGCATTGCTTTCTATTCAATGCATTTTGTGATAAGGTTGTGCACATAGCTACTCAGGGTGATTGGGAACTGTAGGGATACCGCATGTAGAGTGCTCAGTGCCATGGAATATTCCAAAGCAAGCTGAATTCAGTAACCTGCCTGTTACCATTTACTGTGGAACAGCCTTTGAGTTGATCTCATTCTGGAAATGCTAATGTTCAACTGTGTAGAAAACCTGATGTTACTGAATGTAACTTCAGGGTCTTAGGTAGTACACTCATAAAATTGGTTGCAGCCTTCTCTAAATCATATAGTGAGTATAATAATAAACTATACGTAATGTTAGCTGATCCTAGTTTTCAGCTTAATTGAAATAAACACTCCTTTGAGTTGAATGCTTTACTTTCTATTCAATGCATTTTTTGAGAAGTTTGTGTATGTAACAACTCAGGGTGATTGGGAACTGTATAGATATTGCATGTAGAGTGCTCAGTGCCAAGGAATACTGCAATGAAAGCTTAATTCAGTAACCTACATGGTACCACTTACAGTGGAACAGCCGTTGAGTTGATCTCATTCTGGAAATGCTAATGTTCAACTGTGTAGAAAACCTGATGTTACTGAATGTAACTTCAGGGTCTTAGGTAGTACACTCATAAAATTGGTTGCAGCCTTCTCTAAATCATATAGTGAGTATAATAATAAACTATACGTAATGTTAGCTGATCCTAGTTTTCAGCTTAATTGAAATAAACACTCCTTTGAGTTGAATGCTTTACTTTCTATTCAATGCATTTTTTGAGAAGTTTGTGTATGTAACAACTCAGGGTGATTGGGAACTGTATAGATATTGCATGTAGAGTGCTCAGTGCCAAGGAATACTGCAATGAAAGCTTAATTCAGTAACCTACATGGTACCACTTACAGTGGAACAGCCGTTGAGTTGATCTCATTCTGGAAATGCTAATGTTCAACTGTGTAGAAAACCTGATGTTACTGAATGTAACTTCAGGGTCTTAGGTAGTACACTCATGGGATACCGCATGTAGAGTGCTCAGTGCCATGGAATACTACAATACAAGCTGAATTGACGAACCTACCTGTTACCATTTACTGTGGAACAGCTTTTGACTTGGTTTCGTTCTGCCAAGGCTAATGTTAAACTGTTTAGAAAACGTTGTGTTACTGAAAGTAACTTCAGCATCTTAGGTAGTAAACTCGTAAAATTGGTTGCAGCCAACTCTTAGTCATATAGTGAGTATAATGATAAAGTTTACATCATGTTAGCACATACACGTTTTCAACAAAATTGAACTATTCACTCGATTGAGTTGAATGCATTGCTTTCTTTTCAATGCATTTTGTGATAGGTTTGTGTACATAACTACTCAGGGTGATTGGGAACTGTAGAGATACCGCATGTAGAGTGCTCAGTGCCATGGAATACTCCAAAGCAAGCAGAATTCACTAACCTGCCTGTTACCATTTACTGTGGAGCAGCCTTTGACTTGGTTTCGTTCTGCAAACGCATGATCAACGGTGTAGAAAACGTGATGTTACTGAAAGTAACTTCAGGAGCGTAGGTAGCACACTCATAAATTTGGTTGCAGCCTACCCTACATGATCTGGTGAGTATAATAATAACTTTTACATCATGTTAGCACATCCTAGTTTTCAGCATAATTGAACTATACACTCCAATGAGTTGAATGCATTGCTTTCTATTGAATGCAATTTGTGACAAGGTTGTGTACAAAACTACTCAGGGTGATTGGGAACTGTAGAGATTGCATGTAGAGTGCTACGTGCCATGGAATACTCCAACGCAAGCTGAATTCAGTAACCTACCTGGTACCATTTACAGTGGAACAGCCTTTGATTTGGCTTCGTTCCGCAAACGCTAACGTTCAACGGTGTAGAAAACGTGATGTTACTGAAAGTAACTTCAGGAGCTTAGGTAGCACACTCATAAAATTGGTTGAAGCCTACTCTAAATCATATGGTGAGTAAAATAATAATGTTTACATCACGTCACCATATACAGGTTTTCAGCAAAATTGAACTATTCACTCCATTGAGTTGAATGCATTGCTTTCTATTCAATGCATTTTGTGATAAGGTTGTGTACATAGCTACTCAGGGTGATTGGGAACTGTAGGGATACCGCATGTAGAGTGCTCAGTGCCATGGAATACTACAATACAAGCTGAATTCAGTAACCTACCAGGTACCATTTACAGTGGAACCGCCTTTGACTTGGTTTCATTCTGCAAACGCTAACGTTCAACTGTGTAGAAAACGTGGTGTTACAGAAAGTAATTTGAGGATCTTAGGTAGTACACTCATAAACGTCGTTGCAGCCTACTCTAAATCATATGGGAAATATAATAATAACGTTTACATCATCTTAGCACATACTAGATTTCAGCAAAATTGAACTATTCACTCCATTGAGTTGAATGCATTGCTTTCTAGTCAATGCATTTTGTGATAACGTTGTGCACATAGCTACTCAGGGTGATTGGGAACTGTAGAGAGACCGCATGTAGAGTGCTCAGTGCCATGGAATACTCCAAAGCAAGCTGAATTCAGTAACCTGCCTGTTACCATTCACTGTGGAGCAGCCTTTGACTTGGTTTCGTTCTGCAAACGCTAATGTTCAACTGTGTAGAAAACGTGGTGTTACTGAAAGTAACTTCAGGATCTTAGGTAGTACACTCATAAAATTGGTTTCAGCCTACTCTAAATCATATGGTGAGTACAACAATAACGTTTACATCATGGTAGCACATATTAGTTTTCAGCATAATTGAACTATACACTCCATTGAGTTGAATGCATTGCTTTCTATTCAATGCATTTTCTGATAGGTTTGTGTACATTACTTGTCAGGGTGATTGGGAACTCTAGAGATACCGGATGTAGAGTGCTCAGTGCATGGATTACTCCAATGCAAGCTGAATTCAGTAAACTACCTGGTACCATTTACAGTGGAACAGCCTTTGACTTGGTTTCATCCTGCAAACTCTAATGTTCAGCTGTGTAGAAAACGTGATGTTGCTGAGAGTAACTTCAGGATCTTAGGTAGTACACTCATAAAATTGGTTGCAGCCTTCTCTAAATCATATGCTGAGTAAAATAATAAAGTTTACATCATGTTACCATATACAAGTCTTCAGCAAAATTGAACTATTCACTCCATTGAGTTGAATGCTTTGCTTTCTATGCAATGCATTTTGTGATAAGGTTGTGTACCTAGCTACTCAGGGTAATTGGGAACTGTAGGGATACCGCATGTAGAGTGCTCAGTGCCATGGAATACCCCAGCGCAAGCTGAATTCAGGAACCTACCTGGTACCATTTACAGTGGAACAGCCTTTGACTTGGTTTCGCTCTGCCTAGGCTAATGTTAAACTGTTTAGAAAACGTCGTGTTACTGAAAGTAACTTCAGGATCTTAGGTAGCACACTGATAAAATTGTTTGCAGACTACTCGAAATCATATGATGACTATCATTATAACGTTTACATCATGTTAGCACATCCTAGTTTTCAGCATAATTGAACTGTACATTCCATTGTTGAAAGCATTGCTTTCTATTCAATGCATTTTGAGATAATGTTGTGTACATAGCTACTCAGGGTGATTGGGAACTGTAAGGATACCGCATGTAGAGTGCTCAGTGGAATGGAATACTCCAATGCAAGCTGAATTCTGTAACCTACCTCGTGCCATTTACACCGGAACGGCCTTTGAGTTGGTTTGGTCGTGCAAAGGCTAAAGATCCACTGGGTAGAAAAAGTGATGTTACTGAAAGTAACTTCTGGAGTTTAGGTAGCACACTCATAAAATTGGTTGCAGACTACTCGAAATCATATGCTGAGTATAATAATAAGGTTTACATCATGCTAGCACATACTAGTTTTCAGCATAATTGAACTGTACACTGCATTGAGTTGAATGCATTACTTTCTATTCAATGCATTTTGTGATAAGAATGTGTACGTAACTACTCTGGGTGATTTGTAACTGTATGGATATTGCATGTAGAGTGCTCGGTGCCATGGCATACTCCAATGCAAGCTGAATTCAGTAACCGACCTGGTGCCATTTACACCGGAACAGCCTTTGTCTTGGTTTGTTCCAGCAAACTCTAAAGATCCACTGGGTAGAAAACGTGATTTTACTGAATGTAAATTCAGGAACTTAGGAATTACACTCAGAATATTGGTTGCAGCCTACACGAAGTCATATAGTGAGTATAATAATAACGTTTACATCATGGTAGCACATATTAGTTTTCAGCATAATTGAACTATACACTCCATTGAGTTGAATGCATTGCTTTCTATTCAATGCATTTTCTGATAGGTTTGTGTACATTACTAGTCAGGGTGATTGGGAACTCTAGAGATACCGGATGTAGAGTGCTCAGTGCATGGATTACTCCAATGCAAGCTGAATTCAGTAAACTACCTGGTACCATTTACAGTGGAACAGCCTTTGACTTGGTTTCATCCTGCAAACTCTAATGTTCAGCTTTGTAGAAAACGTGATGTTGCTGAGAGTAACTTCAGGATCTTAGGTAGTACACTCATAAAATTGGTTGCAGCCTTCTCTAAATCATATGCTGAGTAAAATAATAAAGTTTACATCATGTTACCATATACAAGTCTTCAGCAAAATTGAACTATTCACTCCATTGAGTTGAATGCTTTGCTTTCTATGCAATGCATTTTGTGATAAGGTTGTGTACCTAGCTACTCAGGGTGATTGGGAACTGTAGGGATACCGCATGTAGAGTGCTCAGTGCCATGAAATACCGCAGCGCAAGCTGAATTCAGGAACCTACCTGGTACCATTTACAGTGGAACAGCCTTTGACTTGGTTTCGCTCTGCCAACGCTAATGTTTAGGAAAAGTCGTGTTACTGAAAGTAACTTCAGGATCTTAGGTAGTAGACTCATAAAATTGGTTGCAGCCTACTCTAAGCCATATAGGTAGTATAAAAATAATGTGTACATCATGTTAGCACATACTGGTTTTCAGCAAAATTGAACTATACACTCCATTGAGTTGAATGCATTGCTTTCTATTCAATGCATTTTGTGATAAGGTTGTGTACATAGCTACTCAGAGTGATTGGGAACTGTAAGGATACCGCATGTAGAGTGCTCAGTGGAATGGAATACTCCAATGCAAGCTGAATTCTGTAACCTACCTCGTGCCATTTACACCGGAACGGCCTTTGAGTTGGTTTGGTCGTGCAAAGGCTAATGATCCACTGGGTAGAAAAAGTGATGTTACTGAAAGTAACTTCTGGAACTTAGGTGTAACACTCAGAACATTGGTAGCAGACTACTCTAAATCACATGGTGAGTATAATAATGTTTACATCATGTTAGAGCATGCTAGTTTTCAGCAAAATTGATCTATACACTTCATTGAGTTGAATGCATTGCTTTCTGTTCAATGCATTTTGTGATACATTTGTGTATATAACTACTCAGGATGATGTGGAACTGTGTAGATATTGCATGTGGAGTTCTCAGTGCCATGGAATACTGCAATGCAAGCTGAATTCAGTAACCTTCTTGGTACCATTTACAGTGGAACAGACTTTGACTTGGTTTCGTTCTGCAAATGCTAATGTCAAACGGTGTAGAAAACGTGATGTTACTGAAAGTAACTTCAGGAGATTAGGTAGCACACTCATAAAATTGGTTGCAGACTACTCGAAATCATATGCTGAGTATAATAATAAGGTTTACATCATGCTAGCACATACTAGTTTTCAGCATAATTGAACTGTACACTGCATTGAGTTGAATGCATTACTTTCTATTCAATGCATTTTGTGATAAGAATGTGTACGTAACTACTCTGGGTGATTTGTAACTGTATGGATATTGCATGTAGAGTGCTCAGTGCCATGGTCTACTCCAATGCAAGCTGAATTCAGTAACCTACCTGGTGCCATTTACACCGGAACAGCCTTTGTCTTGGTTTGGTTCTGCAAAGGCTAAAGATCCACTGGGTAGAAATCCTGATGTTACTGAAAGGAACTTTTGGAAATTAAGAGTAACTCTCAGAACATTGGTTGCCACTACTCTAAATCACATGGGAAGCATAATAATAAGGTTTACATCATTTTAGCACATACTAGTTTTCAGCATAATTGAACTGTACACTGCATTGAGTTGAATGCGTTACTTCCTATTCATTGCATTTTGTGTATATAACTACTCAGGATGATGTGGACCTGTATAGATATTGCATGTAGAGTACTCAGTGTCATGGAATAGTCCAATGCAAGCTGAATTCACTAACCTACCTGGGACCATTTACACCGGAACAGCCTTTGACTTGGTTTGGTTCTGCAAACGATAAAGTAACTCTGGGTAGAAAACGTGATGTTACTGAAAGTAAATTCAGGAACTTCGGTGTAACACTCAGAACATTGGGTGCAGACCACTCTAATTCATATGGTGAGTATAATAATGTTTACAACATCTTAGCACATACTAGTTTTCAGCATAATTGAACTATACACTGCATTAATTTGAAAGCATTACTATCTATTCAATCCATTGTGTGACAAGGATGTGTACATAACTATTCAGGGTGATTTGGAACTGTTTAGATATTGCATATGGAGTGCTCAGTGCCTTGGAATACTCCAGTGCAAGCTGAATTCTGTAACCTACCTCGTGCCGTTTACACCGGAACGGCCTTTGAGTTGGTTTGGTAGTGCAAAGGCTAAAGATCCACTGGGTAGAAAACCTGATGTTACTGAAAGTAACTTCTGATACATAGGTGTAACACTCAGAACATTTTTTGCAGTCTACTCTAAATCACATTGTGAGTTTAATAATGTTTACATCATGTTAGCACATGTTAGTTTTCAGCAAAATTGAACTATACACTTCATTGAGTTGAATGCATTGCCTTTTGTTCAATGCATTTTGTGATAAGTTTGTGTACCTAACTACTCAGGATGATGTGGGACTGTAGCGATACAGCATGTAGAGTGCTCAGTGCCATGGTGTACTCCAATGCAAGCTCAATTCAGTAACTTACCTGGTGCCATTTACACCAGAACAGCCTTTGACCTGGTTTGGTTCTGCAAAAGCTAAAGATCCACTGGGTAGAAAACGTGATGTTACTGAAAGTAACTTCTGGAAATTAGGTGTGACACTCAGAACATTGTTTGCAGTCTACTCTACATCACATGGTGAGCATAATAATAAGGTTTACATCAAGTTAGCACATAGTAGTTTTCAGCAAAGTTGAACTCTACACTCCTTTGAGTTGAATGCATCACTTTCTATTCAATGCATTTTGTGATAAGGTTGTGTACATAACTACTCATGGTGATTTGGTACTGTATGGATATTGCATGTAGAGTGCTCAGTGCGATGGAATACTCCAATGCAAGCTGAATTCAGTAACCTGCCTGGTGCCATTTACACCGGAAAGGCCTTTGACTTGGTTTGGTTCTGCAAAGGCTAAAGATCCACTGGGTAGCAACAGTAATGTTACCGAAAGTAACTTCTGGAACTTAGGTGTAAGACTCAGAACATTGGTTGCAGACTACTCTGAATCACATGGTGAATATAATAATGTTTACATCATGTTAGCACATGCTAGTTTTCAGCAAATTTGAACTATACACTTCATTGAGTTGAATGCATTGCTTTCTGTTCAATCCATTTTGTGATAAGGTTGTATACATAACAACTCAGGATGATGTGGAACTGTAGAGATATTGCACGTAGAGTGCTCAGTGCCATGGTCTACTCCAATTCAAGCTCAATTCAGTAACCTACCTGGTGCCATTTACACCGGAACAGCATTTGACTTGGTTTGGTTCTGCAAAGGCTAAATATCCACTGGGTAAAAAACGTGATGTTACTGAAAGCAACTTCTGGAAATTAAGTGTAACATTCAGAACATTGGTTGCAGACTACTGTAAATCACATGGTGAGCATAATAATAAGGTTTACATCATTTTAGCACATACTACTTTTCAGCATAATTGAACTGTACACTCCATTGAGTTGAATGAGTTACTTTCTATTCAATGCATTATGTGATAAGGATGTGTACATAACTACTCAGGATGATTAGGAACTGTATGCGTATTGCATATAGAGTGCTCAGTGCCATAGAATACTGCAATGCAAGCTGACTTCAATAACCGACCTGGTGCCATTTACACCGGAACAGCCATTGACATGGTTTGGTTCTGTAAACGTTAAAATTCAAAGAGTAGAAAATGTCATGTTACTGAACGTAACTTCTGGAAATTAGGTGTAACACTCAGAACATTGGTTGCAGTCTACTCTAAATCGCATGGTGAGCATAATAATAAGGTTTACATCATGTTACCACATACTAGTTTTCAGCAAAATTGAACTGTACACTCCATTGAGTTGAATGCATTACTTTCTATTCAATGCATTCAGTGGTAAGGTTGTGTACATAACTACACTCGGTGGTTTGGAACTGTATAGATATTGCATGTAGAGTGCTCAGTGCCATGGAATACTCCAATGCAAGCCGAATTCAGTAACCTACCTGGTACCATTTACAGTGGAACAGCCATTGACTTGGTTTAATTCTGCAAAGGCTAAAGTTCCACTGTGTAGAGAAGGTAATGTTACTCAAAGTAACTTCTGGAGCATAGCTAGCACACTGATAAAATTGTTTGCAGACAACTCTACATCATATGGTTAGTGTAGTAACAATGCTTACATCATGTTAGCACATAGTAGTTATCAGCAAAATTGAACTGTACACTCCATTGAGTTGAATGCATTACTTTCTATTCAATGCATTCTGTGGTAAGGTTGTGTACATAACTACTCAGGGTAATTTGGAACTGTATAGATATTGCATGTAGAGTGCTCAGTGCCATGGAATACTCCAATGCAAGGTGAATTCAGTAACCTACCTGGTACCATTTACAGTGGAACAGCCATTGACTTGGTTTAATTCTGCAAAGGCTAAAGTTCCACTGTGTAGAGAAAGTAATGTTACTGAAAGTAACTTCTGGAGCATAGGTAGCACACTCATAAAACTGGTTGCAGACAACTCTAAATCATATGGTTAGTGTGCTAACATTGTTTACATCATGTTAGCACATAGTAGTTATCAGCTAAATTGAACTGTACACTCCATTGAGTTGAATGCATTACTTTCTATTCAAAGCATTCTCTGGTAAGGTTGTGTACATAACTACTCCGGGCGGTTTGGAACTGTATAGATTTTGCATGTAGAGTACTCAGTGCCATGGAATACTCCAATGCAAGCTGAATTCAGTAAACTACCTGTTACCATTTACAGTGGAACAACCATTGACTTGGTTTACTTCTGCAAAAGCTAAGGTTCCTCTGTGTAGAGAAGGTAATGTTACTCAAAGTAACTTCCGGAGCATAGCTAGCACACTGATAAAATTGGTTGCAGACAACTCCACATCATATGGTTAGTGTACTAACAATGCTTACATCATGTTAGCACATAGTAGTTATCATGAAAATTGAACTGTACACTCCATTGAGTCGAATGCATTACTTTGTATTCAATGCATTCTGTGGTAAGGTATGTAGATAACTACTCAGGGTAATTTGGAACTGTATAGATATTGCATGTAGAGTGCTCAGTGCCATGGAGTACTCCAATGCAAGCTGAATTCAGTAACGTACATGGTACAATTTACAGTGTAGCAGCCACTGACATGGTTTAATTCTGCAAAGGCTAAAGTTCCACTCTCTAGAGAAGGTAATGTTACTGAAAGTAACTTCTGGAGCATAGGTAGCACACTCATAGAATTGGTTGCAGACAACTCTAAATCATATGGTGAGTATACTAATAAGGTTTACATCATGTTAGCCCATACTACTTTCAGCAAAGATGAACTGCAAACTCCATTGAGTTGAATGCATTACTTTCTATTGAATGCCTTCTGTGGTAATGTTCTGTACATAACAACTCTCGGTGATTTGGAACTGTATAGATATTGCATGTAGAGTGCTCAGCGCGATGGAGTACTCCAAAGCAAGCTGAATTCAGTAAGCTACATGGTAGAATTTACCGTGAAACCGCCACTGACTTGGTTTAATTCTGCAAAAGCTGAAGTTCCACTTTGTAGAGCAGGTAGTGTTACTGAAAGTAACTTCTGGAGCATAGGTAGCACACTGATAAAACTGGTTGCAGACAACTCTACATCATATGGTTAGTGTACTAACAATGCTTACATCATGTTAGCACATAGTAGTTATCAGCAAAATTGAACTGTACACTCCATTGAGTTGAATGCATTACTTTCTATTCAAAGCATTCTGTGGTAAGGTTGTATACATAACTACTCAGGGTGATTTGGAACTGTATAGATATTGCATGTAGAATGCACAGTGCCATGGAATACTCCAATGCAAGCTGAATTCAGTAACCTACCTGGTACCATTTACAGTGGAACAGCCATTGACTTGGTTTAATTCTGCAAAGGCTGAAGTTCCACTGTGTAAAAAAGGTAATGTTACTGAAAGTAACTTCTGGAGCATAGGTAGCACACTGATAAAATTGGTTGCAGACAACTCTACATCATATGGTTAGCGTACTAACAATGCTTACATCATGTTAGCACATAGTAGTTATCAGCAAAATTGAACTGTACACTCCATTGAGTTGAATGCATTACTTTCTATTCAATGCATTCTGTGGTAAGGTTGTGTACATAACTACTCAGGGTAATTTGGAGCTGTATAGATATTGCATGTAGAGTGCTCAGTGCCATGGAGTACTCCAATGCAAGCTGAATTCAGTAACCTACATGGTAGAATTTACAGTGAAACAGCCACTGACATGGTTTAATTCTGCAAAGGCTAAAGTTCCACTGTGTAGAGAAGGTAATGTTACTCAAAGTAACTTCTGGAGCATAGCTAGCACACTGATAAAATTGTTTGCAGACAACTCTACATCATATGGTTAGTGTAGTAACAATGCTTACATCATGTTAGCACATAGTAGTTATCAGCAAAATTGAACTGTACACTCCATTGAGTTGAATGCATTACTTTCTATTCAATGCATTCTGTGGTAAGGTTGTGTACATAACTACTCAGGCTGATTTGGAACTGTACAGATGTTGCATATAGAGTGCTCAGTTGCATGGAATGCTCCAAAGCAAGCTGAATTCAGTAACCTACCTGTTACCATTTACAATGGAACAACCATTGACTTGGTTTACTTCTGCAAAAGCTAAGGTTCCTCTGTGTAGAGAAGGTAATGTTACTCAAAGTAACTTCGGGAGCATAGCTAGCACACTGATAAAATTGGTTGCAGACAACTCTACATCATATGGTTAGTGTACTAACAATGCTTACATCATGTTAGCACATAGTAGTTATCAGCAAAATTGAACTGTACACTCCATTGAGTTGAATGCATTACTTTCTATTCAATGCATTCTGTGGTAAGGTTGTGTACATAACTACTCCGGGCGGTTTGGAACTGTATAGATTTTGCATGTAGAGTACTCAGTGCCATGGAATACTCCAATGCAAGCTGAATTCAGTAAACTACCTGTTACCATTTACAGTGGAACAACCATTGACTTGGTTTACTTCTGCAAAAGCTAAGGTTTCTCTGTGTAGAGAAGGTAATGTTACTCAAAGTAACTTCCGGAGCATAGCTAGCACACTGATAAAATTGGTTGCAGACAACTCTACATCATATGGTTAGTGTACTAACAATGCTTACATCATGTTAGCACATAGTAGTTATCATGAAAATTGAACTGTACACTCCATTGAGTCGAATGCATTACTTTGTATTCAATGCATTCTGTGGTAAGGTATGTAGATAACTACTCAGGGTAATTTGGAACTGTATAGATATTGCATGTAGAGTGCTCAGTGCCATGGAGTACTCCAATGCAAGCTGAATTCAGTAACGTACATGGTACAATTTACAGTGTAGCAGCCACTGACATGGTTTAATTCTGCAAAGGCTAAAGTTCCACTCTCTAGAGAAGGTAATGTTACTGAAAGTAACTTCTGGAGCATAGGTAGCACACTCATAGAATTGGTTGCAGACAACTCTAAATCATATGGTGAGTATACTAATAAGGTTTACATCATGTTAGCCCATACTACTTTCAGCAAAGATGAACTGCAAACTCCATTGAGTTGAATGCATTACTCTCTATTGAATGCCTTCTGTGGTAATGTTCTGTACATAACCACTGTGGGTGATTTGGAACTGTATAGATATTGCATGTAGAGTGCTCAGTGCCATGGAATACTCCAATGCAAGCTGAATTCAGTAACCTACCTGGTAGCATTTACAGTGGGACAGCCATTGATTTGGTTTAATTCTGCAAAGGCTGAAGTTCCACTGTGTAAAGAAGGTAATGTTACTGAAAGTAACTTCTGGAGTATAAGTAGCACACTGATAAAATTGGTTGCAGACAACTCTACATCATATGGTCAGTGTACTGACAATGCTTACATCATGTTAGCACATAGTAGTTATCAGCAAAATTGAACTGTACACTCCCTTGCTTTGAATGCATTACTTTCTATTCAATGCATTCTGTGGTAAGGTTGTATACATAACTACTCAGGGTGATTTGGAACTGTATAGATATTGCATGTAGAATGCACAGTGCCATGGAATACTCCAATGCAAGCTGAATTCAGTAACCTACCTGGTACCATTTACAGTGGAACAGCCATTGACTTGGTTTAATTCTGCAAAGGCTGAAGTTCCACTGTGTAAAAAAGGTAATGTTACTGAAAGTAACTTCTGGAGTATAAGTAGCACACTGATAAAATTGGTTGCAGACAACTCTACATCATATGGTTAGTGTACTAACAATGCTTACATCATGTGAGCACGTAGTAGTTATCAGCTAAATTGAACTGTACACTCCATTGAGTTGAATGCATTACTTTCTATTCAAAGCATTCTGTGGTAAGGTTGTGTACATAACTACTCCGGGTGGTTTGGAACTGTATAGATTTTGCATGTAGAGTGCTCAGTGCCATGGAATACTCCAATGCAAGCTGAAATCAGTAACCTACCTGTTACCATTTACAATGGAACAACCATTGACTTGGTTTATTTCTGCAAAAGCTGAAGTTCCACTTTGTAGAGCAGGTAGTGTTACTGAAAGTAACTTCTGGAGCATAGGTAGCACACTGATAAAATTGGTTGCAAACAACTCTAAATCATATGGTTAGTGTACTAACAATGTTTACATCATGTTAGCACATCGTATTTATCAGCTAAATTGAACTGTACACTCCATTCAGTTGAATGCATTACTTTCTATTCAATGCATTCTGTGGTAAGGTTGGGTACATAACTTCTCAGGGTGATTTGGAACTGTATAGATATTGCATGTAGAATGCACAGTGCCATGGAATGCTCCAATGCAAGCTGAATTCAGTAACCTACCTGGTACCATTTACAGTGGAACAGCCATTGACTTGGTTTAATTCTGCAAAGGCTGAAGTTCCACTGTGTAAAAAAGGCAATGTTACTGAAAGTAACTTCTGGAGTATAAGTAGCACACTGATAGAATTGGTTGCAGACAACTCTACATCATATGGTTAGTGTACTAACAATGCTTACATCATGTTAGCACATAGCAGTTATCAGCAAAACTGAACTGTACACTCCATTGAGTTGAATGCATTACTTTCTATTCAATGCATTCTGTGGTAAGGTTGTGTACATAACTACTCAGGGTGATTTGGAACTGTATAGATATTGCATGTAGAATGCACAGTGCCATGCAATACTCCAATGCAAGCTGAATTCAGTAACCTACCTGGTACCAATTACAGTGGAGCAGCCATTGACTTGGTTTAATTCTGCAAAGGCTGAAGTTCCACTGTGTAAAAAAGGCAATGTTACTGAAAGTAACTGCTGGAGTATAAGTAGCACACTGATAAAATTGGTTGCAGACAACTCTACATCATATGGTTAGTGTACTAACAATGCTTACATCATGTTAGCACATAGTAGTTATCAGCAAAATTGAACTGTACACTCCATTGAGTTGAATGCACTACTTTCTATTCAATGCTTTCTGTGGTAAGGTTTTGTACATAACTACTCAGGCTGATTTGGAACTGTATAGATGTTGCATATAGAGTGCTCAGTTGCATGGAATACTCCAAAGCAAGCTGAATTCAGTAAGCTACATGGTACAACTTACAGTGTAACAGCCACTGACTTGGTTTATTTCTGCAAAGGCTAAAGTTCCACTCTCTAGAGAAGGTAATGTTACTGAAAGTAACTTCTGGAGCATAGGTAGCACACTGATAAAACTGGTTGCAGACAACTCTACATCATATGGTTAGTGTACTAACAATGCTTACATCATGTTAGCACATAGTAGTTATCAGCAAAATTGAACTGTACACTCCTTTGAGTTGAATGCATTACTTTCTATTCAATGCATTCTGTGCTAAGGTTGTGTACATAACTACTCAGGGTGATTTGGAACTGTATAGATATTGCATGTAGAATGCACAGTGCCATGGAATACTCCAATGCAAGCTGAATTCAGTAACCTACCTGGTACCATTTACAGTGGAGCAGCCATTGACTTGGTTTAATTCTGCAAAGGCTGAAGTTCCACTGTGTAAAAAAGGCAATGTTACTGAAAGTAACTTCTGGAGCATAGGTAGCACACTCATAAAATTGGTTGCAGACAACTCTACATCATATGGTTAGTGTACTAACAATGCTTACATCATGTTAGCACATAGTAGTTATCAGCAAAATTGAACTGTACACTCCATTGAGTTGAATGCATTACTTTCTATTCAATGCATTCTGTGGTAAGGTTGTGTACATAACTACTCAGGGTAATTTGGAGCTGTATAGATATTGCATGTAGAGTGCTCAGTGCCATGGAGTACTCCAATGCAAGCTGAATTCAGTAACCTACATGGTAGAATTTACAGTGAAACAGCCACTGACATGGTTTAATTCTGCAAAGGCTGAAGTTCCACTCTCTAGAGAAGGTAATGTTACTGAAAGTAACTTCTGGAGCATAGGTACCACACTCATAAAATTGGTTGCAGACAGCTCTAAATCATATGGTTAGTGTACTAACAATGTTTACATCATCATAGCACATAGTAGTTATCAGCAAAATTGAACTGTACACTCCATTGAGCTGAAGGCATTACTTTCCATTCAATGCATTCTTTGGTAAGGTTGTGTACATAACCACTCTGGGTGATTTGGAAGTGTATAGATATTGCATGTAGAGTGCTCAGTGCCATGGAACACTCCAATGCAAGCTGAATTCAATAACCTACCTGTTACCATTCACAGTGGAACAGCCATTGACTTGGTTTAATTCTGCAAAGGCTAAAGTTCCACAGTGTAGAGAAGGTAATGTTACTGAAAGTAACTTCTGGAGCATAGGTAGCACACTCATAAAACTGGTTGCAGACAACACTAAATCATATGGTTAGTGTGCTAACATTGTTTACATCATGTTAGCACATAGTCGTTATCAGCTAAATTGAACTGTACACTCCATTGAGTTGAATGCATTACTTTCTATTCAAAGCATTCTGTGGTAAGGTTGTGTACATAACTACTCCGGGTGGTTTGGAACTGAATAGATTTTGCATGTAGAGTGCTCAGTGCCATGGAATACTCCAATGCAAGCTGAATTCAGTAACCTACCTGTTACCATTTACAATGGAACAACCATTGACTTGGTTTACTTCTGCAAAAGCTAAGGTTCCTCTGTGTAGAGAAGGTAATGTTACTCAAAGTAACTTCTGGAGCATAGCTAGCACACTGATAAAATTGGTTGCAGACAACTCTACATCATATGGTTAGTGTACTAACAATGCTTACATCATGTTAGCACATAGTAGTTATCAGCAAAATTGAACTGTACACTCCATTGAGTTGAATGCATTACTTTGTATTCAAAGCATTCTGTGGTAAGGTTGTGTACATAACTACTCCGGGCGGTTTGGAACTGTATAGATTTTGCATGTAGAGTACTCAGTGCCATGGAATACTCCAATGCAAGCTGAATTCAGTAAACTACCTGTTACCATTTACAGTGGAACAACCATTGACTTGGCTTACTTCTGCAAAAGCTAAGGTTCCTCTGTGTAGAGAAGGTAATGTTACTCAAAGTAACTTCCGGAGCATAGCTAGCACACTGATAAAATTGGTTGCAGACAACTCTACATCATATGGTTAGTGTACTAACAATGCTTACATCATGTTAGCACATAGTAGTTATCATGAAAATTGAACTGTACACTCCATTGAGTCGAATGCATTACTTAGTATTCAATGCATTCTGTGGTAAGGTATGTAGATAACTACTCAGGGTAATTTGGAACTGTATAGATATTGCATGTAGAGTGCTCAGTGCCATGGAGTACTCCAATGCAAGCTGAATTCAGTAACGTACATGGTACAATTTACAGTGTAGCAGCCACTGACATGGTTTAATTCTGCAAAGGCTAAAGTTCCACTCTCTAGAGAAGGTAATGTTACTGAAAGTAACTTCTGGAGCATAGGTAGCACACTCATAGAATTGGTTGCAGACAACTCTAAATCATATGGTGAGTATACTAATAAGGTTTACATCATGTTAGCCCATACTACTTTCAGCAAAGATGAACTGCAAACTCCATTGAGTTGAATGCATTACTCTCTATTGAATGCCTTCTGTGGTAATGTTCTGTACATAACCACTGTGGGTGATTTGGAACTGTATAGATATTGCATGTAGAGTGCTCAGTGCCATGGAATACTCCAATGCAAGCTGAATTCAGTAACCTACCTGGTAGCATTTACAGTGGGACAGCCATTGATTTGGTTTAACTCTGCAAAGGCTGAAGTTCCACTGTGTAATAAAGGCAATGTTACTGAAAGTAACTTCTGGAGTATAAGTAGCACACTGATAAAATTGGTTGCAGACAACTCTACATCATATGGTCAGTGTACTGACAATGCTTACATCATGTTAGCACATAGTAGTTATCAGCAAAATTGAACTGTACACTCCCTTGCTTTGAATGCATTACTTTCTATTCAATGCATTCTGTGGTAAGGTTGTATACATAACTACTCAGGGTGATTTGGAACTGTATAGATATTGCATGTAGAATGCACAGTGCCATAGAATACTCCAATGCAAGCTGAAATCAGTAACCTACCTGTTACCATTTACAATGGAACAACCATTGACTTGGTTTACTTCTGCAAAAGCTAAGGTTCCTCTGTGTAGAGAAGGTAATGTTACTCAAAGTAACTTCTGGAGCATAGCTAGCACACTGATAAAATTGGTTGCAGACAACTCTACATCATATGGTTAGTGTACTAACAATGCTTACATCATGTTAGCACATAGTAGTTATCAGCAAAATTGAACTGTACACTCCATTGAGTTGAATGCATTACTTTCTATTCAAAGCATTCTGTGGTAAGGTTGTGTACATAACTACTCCGGGCGGTTTGGAACTGTATAGATTTTGCATGTAGAGTACTAAGTGCCATGGAATACTCCAATGCAAGCTGAATTCAGTAACCTACCTGGTACCATTTACAGTGGAACAGCCATTGACTTGGTTTAATTCTGCAAAGGCTGAAGTTCCACTGTGTAAAAAAGGCAATGTTACTGAAAGTAACTTCCGGAGCATAGCTAGCACACTGATAAAATTGGTTGCAGACAACTCTACATCATATGGTTAGTGTACTAACAATGCTTACATCATGTTAGCACATAGTAGTTATCATGAAAATTGAACTGTACACTCCATTGAGTCGAATGCATTACTTAGTATTCAATGCATTCTGTGGTAAGGTATGTAGATAACTACTCAGGGTAATTTGGAACTGTATAGATATTGCATGTAGAGTGCTCAGTGCCATGGAGTACTCCAATGCAAGCTGAATTCAGTAACGTACATGGTACAATTTACAGTGTAGCAGCCACTGACATGGTTTAATTCTGCAAAGGCTAAAGTTCCACTCTCTAGAGAAGGTAATGTTACTGAAAGTAACTTCTGGAGCATAGGTAGCACACTCATAGAATTGGTTGCAGACAACTCTAAATCATATGGTGAGTATACTAATAAGGTTTACATCATGTTAGCCCATACTACTTTCAGCAAAGATGAACTGCAAACTCCATTGAGTTGAATGCATTACTCTCTATTGAATGCCTTCTGTGGTAATGTTCTGTACATAACCACTGTGGGTGATTTGGAACTGTATAGATATTGCATGTAGAGTGCTCAGTGCCATGGAATACTCCAATGCAAGCTGAATTCAGTAACCTACCTGGTAGCATTTACAGTGGGACAGCCATTGATTTGGTTTAACTCTGCAAAGGCTGAAGTTCCACTGTGTAAAGAAGGTAATGTTACTGAAAGTAACTTCTGGAGTATAAGTAGCACACTGATAAAATTGGTTGCAGACAACTCTACATCATATGGTCAGTGTACTGACAATGCTTACATCATGTTAGCACATAGTAGTTATCAGCAAAATTGAACTGTACACTCCCTTGCTTTGAATGCATTACTTTCTATTCAATGCATTCTGTGGTAAGGTTGTATACATAACTACTCAGGGTGATTTGGAACTGTATAGATATTGCATGTAGAATGCACAGTGCCATAGAATACTCCAATGCAAGCTGAAATCAGTAACCTACCTGTTACCATTTACAATGGAACAACCATTGACTTGGTTTACTTCTGCAAAAGCTAAGGTTCCTCTGTGTAGAGAAGGTAATGTTACTCAAAGTAACTTCTGGAGCATAGCTAGCACACTGATAAAATTGGTTGCAGACAACTCTACATCATATGGTTAGTGTACTAACAATGCTTACATCATGTTAGCACATAGTAGTTATCAGCAAAATTGAACTGTACACTCCCTTGCTTTGAATGCATTACTTTCCATTCAAAGCATTCTGTGGTAAGGTTGTGTACATAACTACTCCGGGCGGTTTGGAACTGTATAGATTTTGCATGTAGAGTACTCAGTGTCAAGGAATACTCCAATGCAAGCTGAATTCAGTAACCTACCTGGTACCATTTACAGTGGAACAGCCATTGACTTGGTTTAATTCTGCAAAGGCTGAAGTTCCACTGTGTAAAAAAGGCAATGTTACTGAAAGTAACTTCTGGAGTATAAGTAGCACACTGATAGAATTGGTTGCAGACAACTCTACATCATATGGTTAGTGTACTAACAATGCTTACATCATGTTAGCACATAGTAGTTATCAGCAAAATTGAACTGTACACTCCATTGAGTTGAATGTATTACTTTCTTTTCAAAGCATTCTGTGGTAAGGTTGGGTACATAACTACTCCGGGCGGTTTGGAACTGTATAGATTTTGCATGTAGAGTACTCAGAGCCATGGAATACTCCAATGCAAGCTGAAATCAGTAACCTACCTGTTACCATTTACAATGGAACAACCATTGACTTGGTTTACTTCTGCAAAAGCTAAGGTTCCTCTGTGTAGAGAAGGTAATGTTACTCAAAGTAACTTCTGGAGCATAGCTAGCACACTGATAAAATTGGTTGCAGACAATTCTACATCATATGGTTAGTGTACTAACAATGCTTACATCATGTTAGCACATAGTAGTTATCAGCAAAATTGAACTGTACACTCCATTGAGTTGAATGCATTACTTTCTATTCAAAGCATTCTGTGGTAAGGTTGTGTACATAACTACTCCGGGCGGTTTGGAACTGTATAGATTTTGCATGTAGAGTACTAAGTGCCATGGAATACTCCAATGCAAGCTGAATTCAGTAACCTACCTGGTACCATTTACAGTGGAACAGCCATTGACTTGGTTTAATTCTGCAAAGGCTGAAGTTCCACTGTGTAAAAAAGGCAATGTTACTGAAAGTAACTTCTGGAGTATAAGTAGCACACTGATAGAATTGGTTGCAGACAACTCTACATCATATGGTTAGTGTACTAACAATGCTTACATCATGTTAGCACATAGTAGTTATCATGAAAATTGAACTGTACACTCCATTGGGTCGAATGCATTACTTAGTATTCAATGCATTCTGTGGTAAGGTATGTAGATAACTACTCAGGGTAATTTGGAACTGTATAGATATTGCATGTAGAGTGCTCAGTGCCATGGAGTACTCCAATGCAAGCTGAATTCAGTAACGTACATGGTACAATTTACAGTGTAGCAGCCACTGACATGGTTTAATTCTGCAAAGGCTAAAGTTCCACTCTCTAGAGAAGGTAATGTTACTGAAAGTAACTTCTGGAGCATAGGTAGCACACTCATAGAATTGGCTGCAGACAACTCTAAATCATATGGTGAGTATACTAATAAGGTTTACATCATGTTAGCCCATACTACTTTCAGCAAAGATGAACTGCAAACTCCATTGAGTTGAATGCATTACTTTCTATTGAATGCCTTCTGTGGTAACGTTCTGTACATAACAACTCTCGGTGATTTGGAACTGTATAGATATTGCATGTAGAGTGCTCAGCGCCATGGAGTACTCCAAAGCAAGCTGAATTCAGTAAGCTACATGGTACCATTTACCGTGAAACCGCCACTGACTTGGTTTAATTCTGCAAAAGCTGAAGTTCCACTTTGTAGAGCAGGTAGTGTTACTGAAAGTAACTTCTGGAGCATAGGTAGCACACTGATAAAATTGGTTGCAAACAACTCTAAATCATATGGTTAGTGTACTAACAATGTTTACATCATGTTAGCACATAGTATTTATCAGCTAAATTGAACTGTACACTCCATTGAGTTGAATGCATTACTTTCTATTCAATGCATTCTGTGGTAAGGTTGGGTACATAACTTCTCAGGGTGATTTGGAACTGTATAGATATTGCATGTAGAATGCACAGTGCCATGGAATACTCCAATGCAAGCTGAATTCAGTAACCTACCTGGTACCATTTACAGTGGAGCAGCCATTGACTTGGTTTAATTCTGCAAAGGCTGAAGTTCCACTGTGTAAAAAAGGCAATGTTACTGAAAGTAACTTCTGGAGCATAGGTAGCACACTGATAAAATTGGTTGCAGACAACTCTACATCATATGGTTAGTGTACTAACAATGCTTACATCATGTTAGCACATAGTAGTTATCAGCAAAATTGAACTGTACACTCCATTGATTTGAATGCATTACTTTCTATTCAATGCATTCTGTGGTAAGGTTGTGTACATAACTACTCAGGGTAATTTGGAGCTGTATAGATATTGCATGTAGAGTGCTCAGTGCCATGGAGTACTCCAATGCAAGCTGAATTCAGTAACCTACATGGTAGAATTTACAGTGAAACAGCCACTGACATGGTTTAATTCTGCAAAGGCTGAAGTTCCACTCTCTAGAGAAGGTAATGTTACTGAAAGTAACTTCTGGAGCATAGGTACCACACTCATAAAATTGGTTGCAGACAGCTCTAAATCATATGGTTAGTGTACTAACAATGTTTACATCATCATAGCACATAGTAGTTATCAGCAAAATTGAACTGTACACTCCATTGAGCTGAAGGCATTACTTTCCATTCAATGCATTCTTTGGTAAGGTTGTGTACATAACCACTCTGGGTGATTTGGAAGTGTATAGATATTGCATGTAGAGTGCTCAGTGCCATGGAACACTCAATGCAAGCTGAATTCAATAACCTACCTGTTACCATTTACAGTGGAACAGCCATTGACTTGGTTTAATTCTGCAAAGGCTAAAGTTCCACAGTGTAGAGAAGGTAATGTTACTGAAAGTAACTTCTGGAGCATAGGTAGCACACTCATAAAACTGGTTGCAGACAACACTAAATCATATGGTTAGTGTGCTAACATTGTTTACATCATGTTAGCACATAGTCGTTATCAGCTAAATTGAACTGTACACTCCATTGAGTTGAATGCATTACTTTCTATTCAAAGCATTCTGTGGTAAGGTTGTGTACATAACTACTCCGGGTGGTTTGGAACTGTATAGATTTTGCATGTAGAGTGCTCAGTGCCATGGAATACTCCAATGCAAGCTGAATTCAGTAACCTACCTGTTACCATTTACAATGGAACAACCATTGACTTGGTTTACTTCTGCAAAAGCTAAGGTTCCTCTGTGTAGAGAAGGTAATGTTACTCAAAGTAACTTCTGGAGCATAGCTAGCACACTGATAAAATTGGTTGCAGACAACTCTACATCATATGGTTAGTGTACTAACAATGCTTACATCATGTTAGCACATAGTAGTTATCAGCAAAATTGAACTGTACACTCCATTGAGTTGAATGCATTACTTTCTATTCAAAGCATTCTGTGGTAAGGTTGTGTACATAACTACTCCGGGCGGTTTGGAACTGTATAGATTTTGCATGTAGAGTACTCAGTGCCATGGAATACTCCAATGCAAGCTGAATTCAGTAAACTACCTGTTACCATTTACAGTGGAACAACCATTGACTTGGTTTACTTCTGTAAAAGCTAAGGTTCCTCTGTGTAGAGAAGGTAATGTTACTCAAAGTAACTTCCGGAGCATAGCTAGCACACTGATAAAATTGGTTGCAGACAACTCTACATCATATGGTTAGTGTACTAACAATGCTTACATCATGTTAGCACATAGTAGTTATCATGAAAATTGAACTGTACACTCCATTGAGTCGAATGCATTACTTAGTATTCAATGCATTCTGTGGTAAGGTATGTAGGTAACTACTCAGGGTAATTTGGAACTGTATAGATATTGCATGTAGAGTGCTCAGTGCCATGGAGTACTCCAATGCAAGCTGAATTCAGTAACGTACATGGTACAATTTACAGTGTAGCAGCCACTGACATGGTTTAATTCTGCAAAGGCTAAAGTTCCACTCTCTAGAGAAGGTAATGTTACTGAAAGTAACTTCTGGAGCATAGGTAGCACACTCATAGAATTGGTTGCAGACAACTCTAAATCATATGGTGAGTATACTAATAAGGTTTACATCATGTTAGCCCATACTACTTTCAGCAAAGATGAACTGCAAACTCCATTGAGTTGAATGCATTACTCTCTATTGAATGCCTTCTGTGGTAATGTTCTGTACATAACCACTGTGGGTGATTTGGAACTGTATAGATATTGCATGTAGAGTGCTCAGTGCCATGGAATACTCCAATGCAAGCTGAATTCAGTAACCTACCTGGTAGCATTTACAGTGGGACAGCCATTGATTTGGTTTAACTCTGCAAAGGCTGAAGTTCCACTGTGTAAAGAAGGTAATGTTACTGAAAGTAACTTCTGGAGTATAAGTAGCACACTGATAAAATTGGTTGCAGACAACTCTACATCATATGGTCAGTGTACTGACAATGCTTACATCATGTTAGCACATAGTAGTTATCAGCAAAATTGAACTGTACACTCCCTTGCTTTGAATGCATTACTTTCTATTCAAAGCATTCTGTGGTAAGGTTGGGTACATAACTACTCCGGGCGGTTTGGAACTGTATAGATTTTGCATGTAGAGTACTCAGAGCCATGGAATACTCCAATGCAAGCTGAAATCAGTAACCTACCTGTTACCATTTACAATGGAACAACCATTGACTTGGTTTAATTCTGCAAAGGCTGAAGTTCCACTGTGTAAAAAAGGCAATGTTACTGAAAGTAACTTCTGGAGTATAAGTAGCACACTGATAGAATTGGTTGCAGACAACTCTACATCATATGGTTAGTGTACTAACAATGCTTACATCATGTTAGCACATAGTAGTTATCAGCAAAATTGAACTGTACACTCCATTGAGTTGAATGTATTACTTTCTTTTCAAAGCATTCTGTGGTAAGGTTGGGTACATAACTACTCCGGGCGGTTTGGAACTGTATAGATTTTGCATGTAGAGTACTCAGAGCCATGGAATACTCCAATGCAAGCTGAAATCAGTAACCTACCTGTTACCATTTACAATGGAACAACCATTGACTTGGTTTACTTCTGCAAAAGCTAAGGTTCCTCTGTGTAGAGAAGGTAATGTTACTCAAAGTAACTTCTGGAGCATAGCTAGCACACTGATAAAATTGGTTGCAGACAATTCTACATCATATGGTTAGTGTACTAACAATGCTTACATCATGTTAGCACATAGTAGTTATCAGCAAAATTGAACTGTACACTCCATTGAGTTGAATGCATTACTTTCTATTCAAAGCATTCTGTGGTAAGGTTGTGTACATAACTACTCCGGGCGGTTTGGAACTGTATAGATTTTGCATGTAGAGTACTAAGTGCCATGGAATACTCCAATGCAAGCTGAATTCAGTAACCTACCTGGTACCATTTACAGTGGAACAGCCATTGACTTGGTTTAATTCTGCAAAGGCTGAAGTTCCACTGTGTAAAAAA
This sequence comes from Hypanus sabinus, assembly GCF_030144855.1. NCBI lineage: Eukaryota > Metazoa > Chordata > Chondrichthyes > Myliobatiformes > Dasyatidae > Hypanus > Hypanus sabinus. Next base: position 57,142,683 of record NC_082724.1, on the reverse strand, counting down.
GGCAATGTTACTGAAAGTAACTTCTGGAGTATAAGTAGCACACTGATAGAATTGGTTGCAGACAACTCTACATCATATGGTTAGTGTACTAACAATGCTTACATCATGTTAGCACATAGTAGTTATCATGAAAATTGAACTGTACACTCCATTGGGTCGAATGCATTACTTAGTATTCAATGCATTCTGTGGTAAGGTATGTAGATAACTACTCAGGGTAATTTGGAACTGTATAGATATTGCATGTAGAGTGCTCAGTGCCATGGAGTACTCCAATGCAAGCTGAATTCAGTAACGTACATGGTACAATTTACAGTGTAGCAGCCACTGACATGGTTTAATTCTGCAAAGGCTAAAGTTCCACTCTCTAGAGAAGGTAATGTTACTGAAAGTAACTTCTGGAGCATAGGTAGCACACTCATAGAATTGGCTGCAGACAACTCTAAATCATATGGTGAGTATACTAATAAGGTTTACATCATGTTAGCCCATACTACTTTCAGCAAAGATGAACTGCAAACTCCATTGAGTTGAATGCATTACTTTCTATTGAATGCCTTCTGTGGTAACGTTCTGTACATAACAACTCTCGGTGATTTGGAACTGTATAGATATTGCATGTAGAGTGCTCAGCGCCATGGAGTACTCCAAAGCAAGCTGAATTCAGTAAGCTACATGGTACCATTTACCGTGAAACCGCCACTGACTTGGTTTAATTCTGCAAAAGCTGAAGTTCCACTTTGTAGAGCAGGTAGTGTTACTGAAAGTAACTTCTGGAGCATAGGTAGCACACTGATAAAATTGGTTGCAAACAACTCTAAATCATATGGTTAGTGTACTAACAATGTTTACATCATGTTAGCACATAGTATTTATCAGCTAAATTGAACTGTACACTCCATTGAGTTGAATGCATTACTTTCTATTCAATGCATTCTGTGGTAAGGTTGGGTACATAACTTCTCAGGGTGATTTGGAACTGTATAGATATTGCATGTAGAATGCACAGTGCCATGGAATACTCCAATGCAAGCTGAATTCAGTAACCTACCTGGTACCATTTACAGTGGAGCAGCCATTGACTTGGTTTAATTCTGCAAAGGCTGAAGTTCCACTGTGTAAAAAAGGCAATGTTACTGAAAGTAACTTCTGGAGCATAGGTAGCACACTGATAAAATTGGTTGCAGACAACTCTACATCATATGGTTAGTGTACTAACAATGCTTACATCATGTTAGCACATAGTAGTTATCAGCAAAATTGAACTGTACACTCCATTGATTTGAATGCATTACTTTCTATTCAATGCATTCTGTGGTAAGGTTGTGTACATAACTACTCAGGGTAATTTGGAGCTGTATAGATATTGCATGTAGAGTGCTCAGTGCCATGGAGTACTCCAATGCAAGCTGAATTCAGTAACCTACATGGTAGAATTTACAGTGAAACAGCCACTGACATGGTTTAATTCTGCAAAGGCTGAAGTTCCACTCTCTAGAGAAGGTAATGTTACTGAAAGTAACTTCTGGAGCATAGGTACCACACTCATAAAATTGGTTGCAGACAGCTCTAAATCATATGGTTAGTGTACTAACAATGTTTACATCATCATAGCACATAGTAGTTATCAGCAAAATTGAACTGTACACTCCATTGAGCTGAAGGCATTACTTTCCATTCAATGCATTCTTTGGTAAGGTTGTGTACATAACCACTCTGGGTGATTTGGAAGTGTATAGATATTGCATGTAGAGTGCTCAGTGCCATGGAACACTCAATGCAAGCTGAATTCAATAACCTACCTGTTACCATTTACAGTGGAACAGCCATTGACTTGGTTTAATTCTGCAAAGGCTAAAGTTCCACAGTGTAGAGAAGGTAATGTTACTGAAAGTAACTTCTGGAGCATAGGTAGCACACTCATAAAACTGGTTGCAGACAACACTAAATCATATGGTTAGTGTGCTAACATTGTTTACATCATGTTAGCACATAGTCGTTATCAGCTAAATTGAACTGTACACTCCATTGAGTTGAATGCATTACTTTCTATTCAAAGCATTCTGTGGTAAGGTTGTGTACATAACTACTCCGGGTGGTTTGGAACTGTATAGATTTTGCATGTAGAGTGCTCAGTGCCATGGAATACTCCAATGCAAGCTGAATTCAGTAACCTACCTGTTACCATTTACAATGGAACAACCATTGACTTGGTTTACTTCTGCAAAAGCTAAGGTTCCTCTGTGTAGAGAAGGTAATGTTACTCAAAGTAACTTCTGGAGCATAGCTAGCACACTGATAAAATTGGTTGCAGACAACTCTACATCATATGGTTAGTGTACTAACAATGCTTACATCATGTTAGCACATAGTAGTTATCAGCAAAATTGAACTGTACACTCCATTGAGTTGAATGCATTACTTTCTATTCAAAGCATTCTGTGGTAAGGTTGTGTACATAACTACTCCGGGCGGTTTGGAACTGTATAGATTTTGCATGTAGAGTACTCAGTGCCATGGAATACTCCAATGCAAGCTGAATTCAGTAAACTACCTGTTACCATTTACAGTGGAACAACCATTGACTTGGTTTACTTCTGTAAAAGCTAAGGTTCCTCTGTGTAGAGAAGGTAATGTTACTCAAAGTAACTTCCGGAGCATAGCTAGCACACTGATAAAATTGGTTGCAGACAACTCTACATCATATGGTTAGTGTACTAACAATGCTTACATCATGTTAGCACATAGTAGTTATCATGAAAATTGAACTGTACACTCCATTGAGTCGAATGCATTACTTAGTATTCAATGCATTCTGTGGTAAGGTATGTAGGTAACTACTCAGGGTAATTTGGAACTGTATAGATATTGCATGTAGAGTGCTCAGTGCCATGGAGTACTCCAATGCAAGCTGAATTCAGTAACGTACATGGTACAATTTACAGTGTAGCAGCCACTGACATGGTTTAATTCTGCAAAGGCTAAAGTTCCACTCTCTAGAGAAGGTAATGTTACTGAAAGTAACTTCTGGAGCATAGGTAGCACACTCATAGAATTGGTTGCAGACAACTCTAAATCATATGGTGAGTATACTAATAAGGTTTACATCATGTTAGCCCATACTACTTTCAGCAAAGATGAACTGCAAACTCCATTGAGTTGAATGCATTACTCTCTATTGAATGCCTTCTGTGGTAATGTTCTGTACATAACCACTGTGGGTGATTTGGAACTGTATAGATATTGCATGTAGAGTGCTCAGTGCCATGGAATACTCCAATGCAAGCTGAATTCAGTAACCTACCTGGTAGCATTTACAGTGGGACAGCCATTGATTTGGTTTAACTCTGCAAAGGCTGAAGTTCCACTGTGTAAAGAAGGTAATGTTACTGAAAGTAACTTCTGGAGTATAAGTAGCACACTGATAAAATTGGTTGCAGACAACTCTACATCATATGGTCAGTGTACTGACAATGCTTACATCATGTTAGCACATAGTAGTTATCAGCAAAATTGAACTGTACACTCCCTTGCTTTGAATGCATTACTTTCTATTCAAAGCATTCTGTGGTAAGGTTGGGTACATAACTACTCCGGGCGGTTTGGAACTGTATAGATTTTGCATGTAGAGTACTCAGAGCCATGGAATACTCCAATGCAAGCTGAAATCAGTAACCTACCTGTTACCATTTACAATGGAACAACCATTGACTTGGTTTACTTCTGCAAAAGCTAAGGTTCCTCTGTGTAGAGAAGGTAATGTTACTCAAAGTAACTTCTGGAGCATAGCTAGCACACTGATAAAATTGGTTGCAGACAACTCTACATCATATGGTTAGTGTACTAACAATGCTTACATCATGTTAGCACATAGTAGTTATCAGCAAAATTGAACTGTACACTCCATTGAGTTGAATGCATTACTTTCTATTCAAAGCATTCTGTGGTAAGGTTGTGTACATAACTACTCCGGGCGGTTTGGAACTGTATAGATTTTGCATGTAGAGTACTAAGTGCCATGGAATACTCCAATGCAAGCTGAATTCAGTAACCTACCTGGTACCATTTACAGTGGAACAGCCATTGACTTGGTTTAATTCTGCAAAGGCTGAAGTTCCACTGTGTAAAAAAGGCAATGTTACTGAAAGTAACTTCTGGAGTATAAGTAGCACACTGATAGAATTGGTTGCAGACAACTCTACATCATATGGTTAGTGTACTAACAATGCTTACATCATGTTAGCACATAGTAGTTATCATGAAAATTGAACTGTACACTCCATTGGGTCGAATGCATTACTTAGTATTCAATGCATTCTGTGGTAAGGTATGTAGATAACTACTCAGGGTAATTTGGAACTGTATAGATATTGCATGTAGAGTGCTCAGTGCCATGGAGTACTCCAATGCAAGCTGAATTCAGTAACGTACATGGTACAATTTACAGTGTAGCAGCCACTGACATGGTTTAATTCTGCAAAGGCTAAAGTTCCACTCTCTAGAGAAGGTAATGTTACTGAAAGTAACTTCTGGAGCATAGGTAGCACACTCATAGAATTGGCTGCAGACAACTCTAAATCATATGGTGAGTATACTAATAAGGTTTACATCATGTTAGCCCATACTACTTTCAGCAAAGATGAACTGCAAACTCCATTGAGTTGAATGCATTACTTTCTATTGAATGCCTTCTGTGGTAACGTTCTGTACATAACAACTCTCGGTGATTTGGAACTGTATAGATATTGCATGTAGAGTGCTCAGCGCCATGGAGTACTCCAAAGCAAGCTGAATTCAGTAAGCTACATGGTACCATTTACCGTGAAACCGCCACTGACTTGGTTTAATTCTGCAAAAGCTGAAGTTCCACTTTGTAGAGCAGGTAGTGTTACTGAAAGTAACTTCTGGAGCATAGGTAGCACACTGATAAAATTGGTTGCAAACAACTCTAAATCATATGGTTAGTGTACTAACAATGTTTACATCATGTTAGCACATAGTATTTATCAGCTAAATTGAACTGTACACTCCATTGAGTTGAATGCATTACTTTCTATTCAATGCATTCTGTGGTAAGGTTGGGTACATAACTTCTCAGGGTGATTTGGAACTGTATAGATATTGCATGTAGAATGCACAGTGCCATGGAATACTCCAATGCAAGCTGAATTCAGTAACCTACCTGGTACCATTTACAGTGGAACAGCCATTGACTTGGTTTAACTCTGCAAAGGCTGAAGTTCCACTGTGTAATAAAGGCAATGTTACTGAAAGTAACTTCTGGAGTATAAGTAGCACACTGATAGAATTGGTTGCAGACAACTCTACATCATATGGTTAGTGTACTAACAATGTTACATCATGTTAGCACATAGCAGTTATCAGCAAAACTGAACTGTATACTCCATTGAGTTGAATGCATTACTTTCTATTCAATGCATTCTGTGGTAAGGTTGTGTACATAACTACTCAGGGTGATTTGGAACTGTATAGATATTGCATGTAGAATGCACAGTGCCATGCAATACTCCAATGCAAGCTGAATTCAGTAACCTACCTGGTACGAATTACAGTGGAGCAGCCATTGACTTGGTTTAATTCTGCAAAGGCTGAAATTCCACTGTGTAAAAAAGGCAATGTTACTGAAAGTAACTGCTGGAGTATAAGTAGCACACTGATAAAATTGGTTGCAGACAACTCTACATCATATGGTTAGTGTACTAACAATGCTTACATCATGTTAGCACATAGTAGTTATCAGCAAAATTGAACTGTACACTCCATTGAGTTGAATGCACTACTTTCTATTCAATGCTTTTTGTGGTAAGGTTTTGTACATAACTACTCAGGCTGATTTGGAACTGTATAGATGTTGCATATAGAGTGCTCAGTTGCATGGAATACTCCAAAGCAAGCTGAATTCAGTAAGCTACATGGTACAACTTACAGTGTAACAGCCACTGACTTGGTTTATTTCTGCAAAGGCTAAAGTTCCACTCTCTAGAGAAGGTAATGTTACTGAAAGTAACTTCTGGAGCATAGGTAGCACACTGATAAAACTGGTTGCAGACAACTCTACATCATATGGTTAGTGTACTAACAATGCTTACATCATGTTAGCACATAGTAGTTATCAGTAAAATTGAACTGTACACTCCTTTGAGTTGAATGCATTACTTTCTATTCAATGCATTCTGTGCTAAGGTTGTGTACATAACTACTCAGGGTGATTTGGAACTGTATAGATATTGCATGTAGAATGCACAGTGCCATGGAATACTCCAATGCAAGCTGAATTCAGTAACCTACCTGGTACCATTTACAGTGGAGCAGCCATTGACTTGGTTTAATTCTGCAAAGGCTGAAGTTCCACTGTGTAAAAAAGGCAATGTTACTGAAAGTAACTTCTGGAGCATAGGTAGCACACTGATAAAATTGGTTGCAGACAACTCTACATCATATGGTTAGTGTACTAACAATGCTTACATCATGTTAGCACATAGTAGTTATCAGCAAAATTGAACTGTACACTCCATTGAGCTGAATGCATTACTTTCTATTCAATGCATTCTGTGGTAAGGTTGTGTACATAACTACTCAGGGAAATTTGGAGCTGTATAGATATTGCATGTAGAGTGCTCAGTGCCATGGAGTACTCCAATGCAAGCTGAATTCAGTAACGTACATGGTACAATTTACAGTGTAGCAGCCACTGACATGGTTTAATTCTGCAAAGGCTAAAGTTCCACTCTCTAGAGAAGGTAATGTTACTGAAAGTAACTTCTGGAGCATAGGTAGCACACTCATAGAATTGGCTGCAGACAACTCTAAATCATATGGTGAGTATACTAATAAGGTTTACATCATGTTAGCCCATACTACTTTCAGCAAAGATGAACTGCAAACTCCATTGAGTTGAATGCATTACTTTCTATTGAATGCCTTCTGTGGTAACGTTCTGTACATAACAACTCTCGGTGATTTGGAACTGTATAGATATTGCATGTAGAGTGCTCAGCGCCATGGAGTACTCCAAAGCAAGCTGAATTCAGTAAGCTACATGGTACCATTTACCGTGAAACCGCCACTGACTTGGTTTAATTCTGCAAAAGCTGAAGTTCCACTTTGTAGAGCAGGTAGTGTTACTGAAAGTAACTTCTGGAGCATAGGTAGCACACTGATAAAATTGGTTGCAAACAACTCTAAATCATATGGTTAGTGTACTAACAATGTTTACATCATGTTAGCACATAGTATTTATCAGCTAAATTGAACTGTACACTCCATTGAGTTGAATGCATTACTTTCTATTCAATGCATTCTGTGGTAAGGTTGGGTACATAACTTCTCAGGGTGATTTGGAACTGTATAGATATTGCATGTAGAATGCACAGTGCCATGGAATACTCCAATGCAAGCTGAATTCAGTAACCTACCTGGTACCATTTACAGTGGAACAGCCATTGACTTGGTTTAACTCTGCAAAGGCTGAAGTTCCACTGTGTAATAAAGGCAATGTTACTGAAAGTAACTTCTGGAGTATAAGTAGCACACTGATAGAATTGGTTGCAGACAACTCTACATCATATGGTTAGTGTACTAACAATGTTACATCATGTTAGCACATAGCAGTTATCAGCAAAACTGAACTGTATACTCCATTGAGTTGAATGCATTACTTTCTATTCAATGCATTCTGTGGTAAGGTTGTGTACATAACTACTCAGGGTGATTTGGAACTGTATAGATATTGCATGTAGAATGCACAGTGCCATGCAATACTCCAATGCAAGCTGAATTCAGTAACCTACCTGGTACGAATTACAGTGGAGCAGCCATTGACTTGGTTTAATTCTGCAAAGGCTGAAATTCCACTGTGTAAAAAAGGCAATGTTACTGAAAGTAACTGCTGGAGTATAAGTAGCACACTGATAAAATTGGTTGCAGACAACTCTACATCATATGGTTAGTGTACTAACAATGCTTACATCATGTTAGCACATAGTAGTTATCAGCAAAATTGAACTGTACACTCCATTGAGTTGAATGCACTACTTTCTATTCAATGCTTTTTGTGGTAAGGTTTTGTACATAACTACTCAGGCTGATTTGGAACTGTATAGATGTTGCATATAGAGTGCTCAGTTGCATGGAATACTCCAAAGCAAGCTGAATTCAGTAAGCTACATGGTACAACTTACAGTGTAACAGCCACTGACTTGGTTTATTTCTGCAAAGGCTAAAGTTCCACTCTCTAGAGAAGGTAATGTTACTGAAAGTAACTTCTGGAGCATAGGTAGCACACTGATAAAACTGGTTGCAGACAACTCTACATCATATGGTTAGTGTACTAACAATGCTTACATCATGTTAGCACATAGTAGTTATCAGTAAAATTGAACTGTACACTCCTTTGAGTTGAATGCATTACTTTCTATTCAATGCATTCTGTGCTAAGGTTGTGTACATAACTACTCAGGGTGATTTGGAACTGTATAGATATTGCATGTAGAATGCACAGTGCCATGGAATACTCCAATGCAAGCTGAATTCAGTAACCTACCTGGTACCATTTACAGTGGAGCAGCCATTGACTTGGTTTAATTCTGCAAAGGCTGAAGTTCCACTGTGTAAAAAAGGCAATGTTACTGAAAGTAACTTCTGGAGCATAGGTAGCACACTGATAAAATTGGTTGCAGACAACTCTACATCATATGGTTAGTGTACTAACAATGCTTACATCATGTTAGCACATAGTAGTTATCAGCAAAATTGAACTGTACACTCCATTGAGTTGAATGCATTACTTTCTATTCAATGCATTCTGTGGTAAGGTTGTGTACATAACTACTCAGGGAAATTTGGAGCTGTATAGATATTGCATGTAGAGTGCTCAGTGCCATGGAGTACTCCAATGCAAGCTGAATTCAGTAACCTACATGGTAGAATTTACAGTGAAACAGCCACTGACATGGTTTAATTCTGCAAAGGCTAAAGTTCCACTCTCTAGAGAAGGTAATGTTACTGAAAGTAACTTCTGGAGCATAGGTACCACACTCATAAAATTGGTTGCAGACAACTCTAAATCATATGGTTAGTGTACTAACAATGTTTACATCATCATAGCACATAGTAGTTATCAGCAAAATTGAACTGTACACTCCATTGAGCTGAAGGCATTACTTTCCATTCAATGCATTCTTTGGTAAGGTTGTGTACATAACCACTCTGGGTGATTTGGAAGTGTATAGATATTGCATGTAGAGTGCTCAGTGCCATGGAATACTCCAATGCAAGCTGAATTCAATAACCTACCTGTTACCATTTACAGTGGAACAGCCATTGACTTGGTTTAATTCTGCAAAGGCTAAAGTTCCACAGTGTACAGAAGGTAATGTTACTGAAAGTAACTTCTGGAGCATAGGTAGCACACTCATAAAACTGGTTGCATACAACACTAAATCATATGGTTAGTGTGCTAACATTGTTTACATCATGTTAGCACATAGTCGTTATCAGCTAAATTGAACTGTACACTCCATTGAGTTGAATGCATTACTTTCTATTCAAAGCATTCTGTGGTAAGGTTGTGTACATAACTACTCCGGGTGGTTTGGAACTGTATAGATTTTGCATGTAGAGTGCTCAGTGCCATGGAATACTCCAATGCAAGCTGAAATCAGTAACCTACCTGTTACCATTTACAATGGAACAACCATTGACTTGGTTTACTTCTGCAAAAGCTAAGGTTCCTCTGTGTAGAGAAGGTAATGTTACTCAAAGTAACTTCTGGAGCATAGCTAGCACACTGATAAAATTGGTTGCAGACAACTCTACATCATATGGTTAGTGTACTAACAATGCTTACATCATGTTAGCACATAGTAGTTATCAGCAAAATTGAACTGTACACTCCATTGAGTTGAATGCATTACTTTCTATTCAAAGCATTCTGTGGTAAGGTTGTGTACATAACTACTCCGGGCGGTTTGGAACTGTATAGATTTTGCATGTAGAGTACTCAGTGCCATGGAATACTCCAATGCAAGCTGAATTCAGTAAACTACCTGTTACCATTTACAGTGGAACAACCATTGACTTGGTTTACTTGTGCAAAAGCTAAGGTTCCTCTGTGTAGAGAAGGTAATGTTACTCAAAGTAACTTCCGGAGCATAGCTAGCACACTGATAAAATTGGTTGCAGACAACTCTACATCATATGGTTAGTGTACTAACAATGCTTACATCATGTTAGCACATAGTAGTTATCATGAAAATTGAACTGTACACTCCATTGAGTCGAATGCATTACTTAGTATTCAATGCATTCTGTGGTAAGGTATGTAGATAACTACTCAGGGTAATTTGGAACTGTATAGATATTGCATGTAGAGTGCTCAGTGCCATGGAGTACTCCAATGCAAGCTGAATTCAGTAACGCACATGGTACAATTTACAGTGTAGCAGCCACTGACATGGTTTAATTCTGCAAAGGCTAAAGTTCCACTCTCTAGAGAAGGTAATGTTACTGAAAGTAACTTCTGGAGCATAGGTAGCACACTCATAGAATTGGTTGCAGACAACTCTAAATCATATGGTGAGTATACTAATAAGGTTTACATCATGTTAGCCCATACTACTTTCAGCAAAGATGAACTGCAAACTCCATTGAGTTGAATGCATTACTTTCTATTGAATGCCTTCTGTGGTAACGTTCTGTACATAACAACTCTCGGTGATTTGGAACTGTATAGATATTGCATGTAGAGTGCTCAGCGCCATGGAGTACTCCAAAGCAAGCTGAATTCAGTAAGCTACATGGTACCATTTACCGTGAAACCGCCACTGCCTTGGTTTAATTCTGCAAAAGCTGAAGTTCCACTTTGTAGAGCAGGTAGTGTTACTGAAAGTAACTTCTGGAGCATAGGTAGCACACTGATAAAATTGGTTGCAGACAACTCTAAATCATATGGTTAGTGTACTAACAATGTTTACATCATGTTAGCACATAGTATTTATCAGCTAAATTGAACTGTACACTCCATTGAGTTGAATGCATTACTTTCTATTCAATGCATTCTGTGGTAAGGTTGGGTACATAACTTCTCAGGGTGATTTGGAACTGTATAGATATTGCATGTAGAATGCACAGTGCCATGGAATACTCCAATGCAAGCTGAATTCAGTAACCTACCTGGTACCATTTACAGTGGAACAGCCATTGACTTGGTTTAATTCTGCAAAGGCTGAAGTTCCACTGTGTAAAAAAGGCAATGTTACTGAAAGTAACTGCTGGAGTATAAGTAGCACACTGATAAAATTGGTTGCAGACAACTCTACATCATATGGTTAGTGTACTAACAATGCTTACATCATGTTAGCACATAGTAGTTATCAGCAAAATTGAACTGTACACTCCATTGAGTTGAATGCACTACTTTCTATTCAATGCTTTCTGTGGTAAGGTTTTGTACATAACTACTCAGGGTAATTTGGAACTGTATAGATATTGCATATAGAGTGCTCAGATGCATGGAATACTCCAATGCAAGCTGAATTCAATAACCTACATGGTACAATTTACAGTGAAACAGCCACTGACATGGTTTTTTTCTGCAAAGGCTAAAGTTCCACTCTCTAGAGAAGGTAATGTTACTGAAAGTAACTTCTGGAGCATAGGTACCACACTCATAAAATTGGTTGCAGACAACTCTAAATCATATGGTTAGTGTACTATCAATGTTTACATCATGATAGCACATAGTAGTTATCAGCAAAATTGAACTGTACACTCCATTGAGCTGAAGGCATTACTTTCTATTCAAAGCATTCTGTGGTAAGGTTGTGTACATAACTACTCCGGGCGGTTTGGAACTGTATAGATTTTGCATGTAGAGTACTCAGTGCCATGGAATACTCCAATGCAAGCTGAGTTCAGTAAACTACCTGTTACCATTTACAGTGTAACAGCCACTGACGTGGTTTAATTCTGCAAAGGCTAAAGTTCCACTCTCTAGAGAAGGTAATGTTACTGAAAGTAACTTCTGGAGAATAGGTAGCACACTCATAGAATTGTTTGCAGACAACTGTAAATCATATGGTGAGTATACTAATAAGGTTTACATCATGTTAGTCCATACTACTTTCAGCAAAGTTGAACTGCAAACTCCATTGAGTTGAATGCATTACTTTCTATTGAATGCCTTCTGTGGTAACGTTGTGTACATAACAACTCTCGGTGATTTGGAACTGTATAGATATTGTATGTAGGGTGCTCAGCGCCATGGAGTACTCCAATGCAAGCAGAATTCAGTAACCTACATGGTACCATTTACCGTGGAACAGCCATTGACTTGGTTTAATTCTGCAAAGGCTAAAGTTCCACTGTGTAGAAAAGGTAATGTTACTGAAAGTAACTTCTGGAGCATAGATAGCACACTCATAAAATTAGTTGCAGACAACTCTACATCATATGGTTAGTGTACTAACAAGGTTTACATCATGTTAGCCCATACTACGTTCAGCAAAGTTGAACTGCAAACTCCATTGAGTTGAATGCATTACTTTCTATTGAATGCCTTCTGTGGTAACGTTGTGTATATAACTACTCAGGGTGATTTGGAAATGTATAGATACTGCTTGTAGAATGCTCAGTGCCATGGAATACTCCAATGCAAGCTGAATGCAGTAACCTACCTGGTAGCATTTACAGTGGAACAGCCAGTGATTTGGTTTAATTCTGCAAAGGCTGAAGTTCCACTGTGTAAAGAAGGTAATGTTACTGAAAGTAACTTCTGGAGTATAGGTAGCACACTCATAGAATTGGGTGCAGTCAACTCTAAATCATATGGGTAGTATAATAACAATGATTAGATCATGTTAGCACATAGTAGTTATCAGCAAAATTGAACTGTACACTCCATTGAGGTGAATGCATTACTTTCTATTCAATGCATTCTGTGGTAAGGTTGTGTACATAACTAGTCTGGGTGGTTTGGAACTGTATAGATTTTGCATGCAGAGTGCTCAGTGCCATGGAATACTCCAATGCAAGCTGAATTCAGTAACCTACCTGTTACCATTTACATTGGAACAGCCTTTGACTTGGCTTACTTCTGCAAAGGCTAAAGTTCCTCTGTGCAGAGAAGGTAATGTTACTGAAAGTAACTTCTGGAGCATAGGTAGCACACTCATAAAATTGTTTGCAGACAACTCTAAATCATATGGTTAGCGTGCTAACATTGTTTACATCATGTTAGCACATAGTAGTTATCAGCTAAATTGAACTGTACACTCCATTGAGTTGAATGCATTACTTTCTATTCAATGCATTCTGTGGTAAGGTTGTGTACATAACAACTCTGGGTGGTTTGGAACTGTATAGATTTTGCATGTAGAGTGCTCAGTTGCATGGAATACTCCAATGCAAGCTGAATTCAGTAACCTACCTGTTACCATTTACAGTGGAACAGCCATTAATTTGGTTTAATACTGCAAAGGCTAAAGTTCCACTGTGTAGAGAAGGTAATGTTACTGAAAGTAGCTTCTGGAGCATAGCTAGCACACTGATAAAATTGGTTGCAGTTAACTCGACATCATATGGTTAGTGAACTAACAATGCTTACATCATGTTAGCACATACTAGTTATCAGCTAAATTGAACTGTACACTCCATTGAGTTGAATGCATTACTTTCTATTCAATGCATTCTGTGGTAAGGTTGTGTACATAACTACTCTGGGTGATTTGGAACTGTATAGATATTGCATGTAGAGTGCTCAGTGCCATGGAATAATCCAATGCAAGCTGAATTCAGTAACCTACCTGGTACCATTTACAGTGGAACAGCCATTGACTTGGTTTAATTCTGCAAAGGCTAAAGATCCACTGTGTAGAGAAAGTAATGCTACTGAAAGTAACTTCTGAAGCACAGGTAGCACACTCATAAAACTGGTTGCAGACAACTCTAAATCATATGGTTAGTGTGCTAACATTGTTTACATCATGTTAGCACATAGTAGTTATCAGCTAAATTGAACTGTACACTCCATTGAGTTGAATGCATTACTTTCTATTGAATGCATTCTGTGGTAAGGTTGTGTACATAACTACTCAGGGTAATTTGGAACTGTATAGATATTGCATGTAGAGTGCTCAGTGCCATGGAGTACTCCAATGCAAGCTGAATTCAGTAACCTACCTGGTACCATTTACAGTGGAACAGCCATTGACTTGGTTTAATTCTGCAAAGGCTAAAGTTCCACTATGCAGAGAAGGTAATTTTACTGAAAGTAACTTCTGGAGCATAGGTAGCACACTCATAAAATTAGTTGCAGACAACTCTACATCATATGGTTAGTGTACTAACAATGTTTACATCATGTTAGCACATAGTAGTTATCAGCAAAATTGAACTGTACACTCCATTGAGTTGAAGGCATTACTTTCTATTCAATGCATTCTGTGGTACGGTTGTGTACATAACTACTCTGGGTGATTTGGAACTGTATAGATATTGTATGTAGTGTGCTGAGTGCCATTGAGTACTCCAATGCAAGCTGAATTCAGTAACCTACCTGGTACCATTTACAGTGGAACAGCCATTGACTTGGTTTAATTCTGCAAAGGCTAAAGTTCCACTATGCAGAGAAGGTAATGTTACTGAAAGTAGATTCTGGAGCATAGGTAGCACACTCATAAAACTGGTTGCAGACAAATCTATATCATATGGTTAGTGTGCTAACATGATTTACATCATGTTAGCACATAGTAGTTATCAGCTAAATTGAACTGTACACTCCATTGAGTTGAATGCATTACTTTCTATTGAATGCATTCTGTGGTAAGGTTGTGTACATAACTACTCAGGGTGATTTGGAACTGTATAGATACTGCTTGTAGAATGCTCAGTGCCATGGAATACTCCAATGCAAGCTGAATGCAGTAACCTACCTGGTAGCATTTACAGTGGAACAGCCAGTGATTTGGTTTAATTCTGCAAAGGCTGAAGTTCCACTGTGTAAAGAAGGTAATGTTACTGAAAGTAATTTCTGGAGTATCGGTAGCACACTCATAGAATTGGGTGCAGTCAACTCTAAATCATATGGGTAGTATAATAACAATGATTACATCATGTTAGCACATAGTAGTTATCAGCTAAATTGAACTGTACACTCCATTGAGTTGAATGCATTACTTTCTATTCAATGCATTCTGTGGTAAGGTTGTGTACATAACTACTCTGGGTGATTTGGAACTGTATAGATATTGCATGTAGAGTGCTCAGTGCCATGGAATAATCCAATGCAAGCTGAATTCAGTAACCTACCTGGTACCATTTACAGTGGAACAGCCATTGACTTGGTTTAATTCTGCAAAGGCTAAAGTTCCACTGTGCAGAGAAGGTAATTTTACTGAAAGTAACTTCTGGAGCATAGGTAGCACACTCATAAAATTAGTTGCAGACAACTCTACATCTTATGGTTAGTGTACTAACAATGTTTACATCATGTTAGCACATAGTAGTTATCAGCAAAATTGAACTGTACACTCCATTGAGTTGAATGCATTACTTTCTATTGAATGCATTCTGTGGTAAGGTTGTGTACATAACTACTCAGGGTAATTTGGAACTGTATAGATATTGCATGTAGAGTGCTCAGTGCCATGGAGTACTCCAATGCAAGCTGAATTCAGTAACCTACATGGTACCATTTACAGTGGAACAGCCATTGACTTGGTTAAAATCTGCAAAGGCTAAAGTTCCACTGTGTAGAAAAGGTAATGTTACTGAAAGTAACTTCTGGAGCATAGGTAGCACACTCATAAAATTAGTTGCAGACAATTCTACATCATATCGTGAGTGCACTAATAAGGTTTACATCATGTTAGCCCATACTACGTTCAGCAAAGTTGAACTGCAAACTCCATTGAGTTGAATGCATTACTTTCTATTGAATGCCTTCTGTGGTAACGTTGTGTACATAACTACTCAGGGTGATTTGGAACTGTATAGATACTGCTTGTAGAATGCTCAGTGCCATGGAATACTCCAATGCAAGCTGAATGCAGTAACCTACCTGGTAGCATTTACAGTGGAACAGCCAGTGATTTGGTTTAATTCTGCAAAGGCTGAAGTTCCACTGTGTAAAGAAGGTAATGTTACTGAAAGTAATTTCTGGAGTATCGGTAGCACACTCATAGAATTGGGTGCAGTCAACTCTAAATCATATGGGTAGTATAATAACAATGATTACATCATGTTAGCACATAGTAGTTATCAGCAAAATTGAACTGTACACTCCATTGAGTTGAATGCATTACTTTCTATTCAATGCATTCTGTGGTAAGGTTGTGTACATAACTACTCTTGGTGATTTGGAACTGTATAGATATTGCATGTAGAGTGCTCAGTGCCATGGAATAATCCAATGCAAGCTGAATTCAGTAACCTACCTGGTGCCATTTACAGTGGAACAGCCATTGACTTGGTTTAATTCTGCAAAGGCTAAAGTTCCACTGTGCAGAGAAGGTAATTTTACTGAAAGGAACTTCTGGAGCATAGGTAGCACACTCATAAAATTAGTTGCAGACAACTCTACATCTTATGGTTAGTGTACTAACAATGTTTACATCATGTTAGCACATAGTAGTTATCAGCAAAATTGAACTGTACACTCCATTGAGTTGAAGGCATTACTTTCTATTCAATGCATTCTGTGGTAAGGTTGTGTACATAACTACTCTGGGTGATTTGGAACTGTATAGATATTGCATGTAGAGTGCTCAGTGCCATGGAATATTCCAATGCAAGCTCAATTAAGTAGCCTACCTGGTACCATTTACAGTGGAACAGCCATTGACTTGGTTTACTTCTGCAAAGGCTAAAGTTCCACTGTGTAGAAAAGGTAATGTTACTGAAAGTAACTTCTGGAGCATGGGTAGCACACTGATAAAATTGGTTGCAGACATCTCTAAATCATATCGTGAGTGTACTAATAAGGTTTACATGATGTTAGCCCATACTACGTTCAGCAAAGTTGAACTGCACACTGCATTGAGTTGAATGTATTACTTTCTATTGAATGCCTTCTGTGGTAACTTTGTGTACATAACTACTCAGGGTGATTTGGAACTGTATAGATATTGCATGTAGAATGCACAGTGCCCTGGAATACTCCAATGAAAGCTGAATTCAGTAACCTACCTGGTACAATTTACAGTGTAACAGCCACTGACATGGTTTATTTCTGCAAAGGCTAAAGTTCCACTCTCTAGAGTAGGTAATGTTACTGAAGGTAACTTCTGGAGCATAGGTAGCACACTCATAAAACTGGTTGCAGACAACTCTAAATCATATGTTTAGTGTGCTAATAATGCTTACATCATGTTAGCACATAGTAGTTATCAGCAAAATTGAACTGTACACTCCATTGAGTTGAATGCATTACTTTCTATTGAATGCCTTCTGTGGTAACATTGTGTACATAACTACTCAGGGTGATTTGGAACTGTATAGATATTGCATGTAGAATGCACAGTGCCATTGAATACTCCAATGCAAGCTGAATTCAGTAAACTACCTGGTACCATTTACAGTGGAACAGCCATTGACTTGGTTTAATTCTGCAAAGGCTAAAGTTCCACTGTGTAGAGAAGGTAATGTTACTGAAAGTAGCTTCTGGAGCATAGCTAGCACACTGATAAAATTGGTTGCAGACAACTCTACTTCATATGGCTAGTGTACTAACAATGCTTACATCATGTTAGCACATAGTAGTTATCAGCTAAATTGAACTGTACACTCCATTGAGTTGAATGCATTACTTTCTATTCAATGCATTCTGTGGTAAGGTTGTGTACATAACTACTCTGGGTGATTTGGAACTGTATAGATATTGCATGTGAAGTGCTCAGTGCCATGGAATACAACAATACAAGCTGAATTCAGTAACCTACCTGGTACCATTTACAGTGGAACAGCCATTGACTTGGTTTAATTCTGCAAAGGCTAAAGTTCCACTGTGTAGACAAAGTAATGTTACTGAAAGTAACTTCTGGAGCATAGGTAGCACACTCATAAAACTGGTTGCAGACAACTCTAAATCATATGGTGAGTATACTAATAAGGTTTACATCATGTTAGCCCATACTACTTTCAGCAAAGTTGAACTGCAAACTCCATTGAGTTGAATGCATTACTTTCTATTGAATGCCTTCTGTGGTAATGTTGTGTACATAACTACTCAGGGTGATTTGGAACTGTATAGATATTGCATGTAGAATGCACAGTGCCATGGAATACTCCAATGCAAGCGGAATTCAGTAAACTACCTGGTACCATTTACAGTGGAACAGCCATTGACTTGGTTAAATTCTGCAAAGGCTAAAGTTCCACTGTGTAGAGAATGTAATGTTACTGAAAATAGATTCTGGAGCATAGCTAGCACACTGATAAAATTGGTTGCAAACAACTCTACATCATATGGCTAGTGTACTAACAATGCTTACATCATGTTAGCACATAGTAGTTATCAGCTAAATTGAACTGTACACTCCATTGAGTTGAATGCATTACTTTCTATTCAATGCATTCTGTGGTAAGGTTGTGTACAGAACTACTCAGGGTGATTTGGAACTGTATAGATATTGCATGTAGAATGCACAGTGCCCTGGAATACTCCAATGCAAGCTGAATTCAGTAACCTACCTTGTAACATTTAAAGTGGAACAGCCATTGACTTGGTTAAATTCTGCAAAGGCTAAAGTTCCAATGTGTAGAGAAGGTAATGTTACTGAAAGTAGCTTCTGGAGCATAGCTAGCACACTGATACAATTGGTTGCAGACAACTCTACATCATATGGTTAGTGTACTAACAATGCTTACATCATGTTAGCACATACTAGTTATCAGCTAAATTGAACTGTACACTCCATTGAGTTGAATGCATTACTTTCTATTCAATGCATTCTGTGGTAAGGTTGTGTACATAACTACTCTGGGTGATTTGGAACTGTATAAATATTGCATGTAGAGTGCTCAGTGCCATGGAGTACTCCAATGCACGCTGAATTCAGTAATCTGCATGGTACAATTTACAGTGAAACAGCCACTGACATGGTTTAATTCTGCAAAGGCTAAAGTTCCACTCTCTAGAGAAGGTAATGTTACTGAAAGTAACTTCTGGAGCATAGGAAGGACACTCATAGAATTGGTTGCAGACAACTCTAAATCATATGGTGAGTATACTACTAAGGTTTACATCATGTTAGCCCATACTACTTTCAGCAAAGTTGAACTGCAAACTCCATTGAGTTGAATGCATTACTTTCTATTGAATGCCTTCTGTGGTAACGTTGTGTACATAACTACTCAGGGTGATTTGGAACTGTATAGATATAGCATGTAGAATGCACAGTGCCATGGAATACTCCAATGCAAGCTGAATTCAGTAACCTACCTGGTACCATTTACACCGGAACAGCCTTGGACTTGGTTTGGTTCTGCAAAGGCGGAAGTTCCACTGGGTAGAAAAAGTGATGTTACCGAAAGTAACTTCTGGAAATTAGGTGTAAGACTCAAAATATTGGTTGCAGACTACTCTAAATCACATGCTGAGTATACTAATGTTTACATCATGTTAGCACATACTAGTTTTCAGCTTAATTGAACTGTACACTCCATTGAGTTGAATGAGTTACTTAATATTCAATGCATTTTGTGATAAGGATGTGTACATAACTACTCAGGATGATTAGGAACTGTATAAATATTGCATGTAGAGTGCTCAGTGCCCTGGTTTGCACCAATGCAAGCTGAATTCAGTAACCTACCTGGGACCATTTACACCGGAACAGGCTTTGACTTGGTTTGCTTCTGCTAACGCTAAAGTACCTCTGGGTAGAAAACGTGATGTTACTGAAAGTAAATTCAGGAACTTCGGTGTAACACTCACAACATTGTTTGCAGACCACTCTAAATCATATGGCGAGTATAATAATACGGTTTACAACATGTTAGCACATGCTAGTTTTCATCAAAACTGAACTATACACTTCTTTGAGTTGAATGCATTGCTTTCTCTTCATTGCATTTTGTGATGAGTTTGTTTACATACCTACTCAGGGTGATGTCGAACTGTATAGATATTGCATGTAGAGTACTCAGTACCATGGTATACTCCAATGTAAGCTGTATTCAGTAACCTACCTGGTACCATTTACAGTGGAACAGACTTTGACTTGGTTTCGTTCTGCAAACGCTAATGTTAAACTTTGTAGATAACGTGATGTTACTGAAAGTAACTTCAGCTGTTTAGGTAGCACACTCATAAAATTGGTTGCAGACTACCCTAAATCTGATGGTGAGTATAATAATAAAGTTTACATCATGTTAGCACATACTAGTTTTCAGCATCATTGAACTATACAGTGCATTGAGTTGAATGCATTTCTTTCTATTCAATGCATTTTGTGGTAAGGATGAGTACATAACTACTCAGGATGATTAGGAACTGTATGGATATTGCATGCAGAGTGCTCAGTGCCATGGAATACTGCAATGCAAGCTGAATTCAGTAACCGACCTGGTGCCATTTACACCGGAACAGCCTTTGACATGGTTTGGTTCTGCAAACGTTAAAATTCACTGGGTAGAAAACGTGATGTTACTGAACGTAACTGCTGGAAATTAGGTGTAACACTCAGAGCATTGGTTGCAGTCTACTCTAAATCGCATGGTCAGCATAATAATAAGGTTTACATCATGTTACCACATACTAGTTTTCAGCATAATTGAACTATACCATTGAGTTGAATGCGTTACTTTCTATTCATTGCATTTTGTGTATATAACTATTCAGGATGATTTGGACCTGTATAGATATTGCATGTAGAGTACTCAGTGCCATGGAATACTCCAATGCAAGCTGAATTCACTAACCTACCTGGGACCATTTACATTGGAACAGCCTTTGACTTGGTTTGGTTCTGCAAACGCTGAAGTACCTTTGGGTAGAAAACGTGATGTTACTGAAAGTAAATTCAGGAACTTCGGTGTAACACTCACAACATTGGTTGCAGACCTCTCTAATTCATATGGTGAGTATAATAATGTTTACAACATCTTAGCACATACTAGTTTTCAGCATAATTGAACTATACACTGCATTGATTTGAAAGCATTACTATCTACTCAATCCATTTTGTGAGAAGGATGTGTACATAACTATTCAGGGCGATTTGGCACTGTTTAGATATTGCATATAGAGTGTTCAGTGCCTTGGAATACTCCAATGCAAGCTGAATTCCGTAACCTACCTGGTCCCATTTACACCGGAACGGCCTTTGAGTTGGTTTGGTAGTGCAAAGGCTAAAGATCCACTGGGTAGAAAAAGTGATGTTACTGAAAGTAACTTCTGGAACTTAGGTGTAACACTCAGAACATTGTTTGCAGTCTACTCTAAATAACATTGTGAGTTTAATAATGTTTACATCATGTTAGCACATGTTAGTTTTCAGCAAAATTGAACTATACACTTCATTGAGTTGAATGCATTGCTTTCTGTTCAATGTATTTTGTGATACGTTTCTGTACATAACTACTCAGGATGATGTGGAACTGCAGCGATACTGCATGTAGAGTGCTCAGTGCCATGGTATACTCCAATGCAAGCTCAATTCAGTAACTTACCTGGTGCCATTTACACCGGAACAGCCTTTGACCTGGTTTGGTTCTGCAAAAGCTAAAGATCCACTGGTTAGAAAACGTGATGTTACTGAAAGTAACTTCTGGAAATTAGGTCTAACACTCAGAACATTGTTTGCAGTCTACTCTACATCACATGGTGAGCATAATAATAAGGTTTACATCATGTTAGCACATACTAGTTTTCAGCAAAATTGAACTATACACTCCTTCGAGCTGAATGCATCAGTTTCTATTCAATGCATTTTGTGATAAGGTTTTGTACATAAGTACTCACGGTGATTAGGTACTGTGTGGATATTGCCTGCTGAGTGCTCAGTGCGATGGAATACTCCAATGCAAGCCGGATTCTGTAACCTGCCTGGTGCCATTTACACCGGAAAGGCCTTTGACTTGGTTTGGTTCTGCAAAGGCTAAAGATCCACTGGGTAGAAAACGTGATGTTATCGAAAGTAACTTCTGGAACTTAGGTGTAATACTCAGAACATTGGTTTCCACCTATCTAAATCACATGGTGAGCATAATAATGTTTACATCATTTTAGCACATACTAGTTTTCAGCTTAATTGAACTGTACACTCCATTGAGTTGAATGAGTTACTTTCTATTCAATGCATTTTGTGATAAGGATGTGTACATAACTACTCAGGATGATTAGGAACTGTATGGATATTGCATGTAGAGTGCTCAGTGCCATGGAATGCTCCAATGCCAGCTGAATTCAGTAACCTACCTGGGACCATTTACACCGGAACAGCCTTTGACTTGGTTTGGTTCTGCAAAGGCTAAAGATCCACTGGGTAGAAAAAGTAATGTTACCGAAAGTAACTTCTGGACCTTAGGTGTAACACTCAGAACATTGTTTGCAGACTACTCTGAATCACATGGTGAATATAATAATGTTTACATCATGTTAGCACATGCTAGTTTTCAGCAAAATTGAACTATACACTTCATTGAGTTGAATGCATTGCTTTCCGTTCAATGCATTTTGTGATAAGGTTGTATACATACCAACTCAGGATGATGTGGAACTGTAGAGATATTGCACGTAGAGTGCTCAGTGCCATGGTCTACTCCAATTCAAGCTCAATTCAGTAACCTAACTGGTGCCATTTACACCGGAACAGCCTGTGACTTGGTTTGGTTCTGCAAAGGCTAAAGATCCACTGGGTAAAAAACGTGATGTTACTGAAAGGAACTTCTGGAACTTAGGTGTAACACTCAGAACATTGGTTGCAGACTACTCTAAATCACATGGTGAGCATAATTATAAGGTTTACATCATTTTATCACATACTAGTTTTCAGCATAATTGAACTGTACACTCCATTGAGTTGAATGAGTTACTTTCCATTCAATGCATTTTGTGATAAGGATGTGTACATAACTACTCAGGGTAATTTGAAACTGTATAGGTATTACATATACACTGCTCAGTGCCATGGAATACTCCAATGCAAGCTGAGTTCAGTAACCTACCTGGTGCCATTTACACCGGAACAGCCTTTCACTTGGTTTGGTTCTGCAAACGCTAAAGTACCTCTGGGTAGAAAACGTGATGTTACTGAAAGTAAATTCAGGAACTTCGGATAACACTCACAACATTGGTTGCAGACCACTCTAAATCATATGGTGAGTACAATGATACGGTTTACAACATGTTAGCCCATGCTAGTTTTCAGCAAAACTGAACTATACACTGCTTTGAGTTGAATGCATTGCTTTCTCTTCAATGCATTTTGTGACAAGGATGTGTACTTAACTATTCAGGGTGATTTGGAACTGTTTAGATATTGCATATAGAGTGCTCAGTGCCTTAGAATACTCCAATGCAAGCTGAATTCTGTAACCTACCTCATGCCATTTACACCGGAACGGCCTTTGAATTGGTTTCGTAGTGCAAAGTCTAAAGATCCACTGGGTAGAAGAAGTGATGTTACCGAAAGTAACTTCTGGAAATTAGGTGTAAGACCCAGAATATTGGTTGCAGACTACTCTAAATCACATTGTGAGTTTAATAATGTTTACATCATGTTAGCACATGTTAGTTTTCAGCAAAATTGAACTATACACTCATGGTGATTTGGAGCTGTATGAATATTGCATGTGGAGTCCTCAGTGCGATGGAATACTCCAATGCACGCCGAATTCAGAAACCTGCCTGGTGCCATTTACACCGGAAGGGCCTTTGACTTGGTTTGATTCTGCAAAGGCTAAAGATCCACTGGGTAGAAAAAGTAATGTTACCGAAAGTAACTTCTGGAACTTAGGTGTAACATTCAGAACATTGTTTGCAGACTACTCTGAATCACATGGTGAATATAATAATGTTTACATCATGTTAGCACATGCTAGTTTTCAGCAAAATTGAACTATACTCTTCATTGAGTTGAATGCATTGCTTTCCGTTCAATGCATTTTGTGATAAGGTTGTATACATACCAACTCAGGATGATGTGGAACTGTAGAGATATTGCACGTAGAGTGCTCAGTGCCATGGTCTACTCCAATTCAAGCTCAATTCAGTAACTTACCTGGTGCCATTTACACCGGAACAGCATGTAACTTGGTTTGGTTCTGCAAAGGCTAAAGATCCACTGGGTAAAAAACGTGATGTTACTGAAAGGAACTTCTGGAAATTAAGTGTAACACTCAGAACATTGGTTGCAGACTACTCTAAATCACATGGTGAGCATAATAATAAGGTTTACATCATTTTATCACATACTAGTTTTCAGCATAATTGAACTGTACACTCCATTGAGTTGAATGAGTTACTTTCTATTCAATGCATTTTGTGATATGGTTGTGTACATAACTACTCGGTGATTTGGTACTGTATGGATATTGCATGTAGAGTGCTCAGTGCCATGCAATACGCCAATGTAAGCTGAATTCAGTAACCTACTTGGTACCATTTACAGTGGAACAGCCTTTAACATGGTTTCGTTCTGTAAAAGCTAAAGATCCACTGGGTAGAAAACGTGATGTTACTGAAAGTAACTTCTGGAAATTAGGTGTTACACTCATAACATTGTTTGCAGTCTACTCTACATCACATGGTGAGCATAATAATAAGGTTTACATCATGTTAGCACATACTAGTTTTCAGCAAAATTGAACTATACACTTCTTTGAGTTGAATGCATTGCTTTCTCTTCATAGCATTTTGTGATGAGGTTGTTTACATACCTACTCAGGGTGATGTCGAACTGTATAGATATTGCATGTAGAGTACTCAGTACCATGGTATACTCCAATGTAAGCTGTATTCAGTAAACTGCCTGGTACCATTTACAGTGGAACAGCCTTTAACATGGTTTCGTTCTGCAAAAGCTAAAGATCCACTGGGTAGAAAACGTGATGTTACTGAAAGTAACTTCTGGAAATTAGGTGTTACACTCATAACATTGTTTGCAGTCTACTCTACATCACATGGTGAGCATAATAATAAGGTTTACATCATGTTAGCACATACTAGTTTTCAGCAAAATTGACTATACACTTCTTTTTGAATGCATTGCTTTCTCTTCATAGCATTTTGTGATGAGGTTGTTTACATACCTACACAGGGTGATGTCGAACTGTATAGATATTGCATGTAGAGTACTCAGTACCATGGTATACTCCAATGTAAGCTGTATTCAGTAACCTGCCTGGTACCATTTACAGTGGAACAGCCTTTGACTTGGTTTCGTTCTGCAAACGCTAATGTTAAACTTTGTAGATAACGTGATGTTGCTGAAAGTAACTTCAGCAGTTTAGGTAGCACACTCATAAAATTGGTTGCAGACTACTCTAAGTCTGATGGTGAGTTTACATCATGTTAGCACATTCTAGTTTTCAGCATAATTGAACTATACAGTGCATTGAGGTGAATACATTACTTTGTATTCAATGCATTTTGTGATAAGGATGTGTACATAACTAAGGATGATTAGGAACTGTATGGATATTGCATGTAGAGTGCTCAGTGCCATGGAATACTCCAATGCAAGCTGAATTCAGAAACCAACCAGGTGCCATTTACACCGGAACA
This sequence comes from Hypanus sabinus, assembly GCF_030144855.1. NCBI lineage: Eukaryota > Metazoa > Chordata > Chondrichthyes > Myliobatiformes > Dasyatidae > Hypanus > Hypanus sabinus. Next base: position 57,116,936 of record NC_082724.1, on the reverse strand, counting down.
GCCTTTGACTTGGTTTGGTTCTGCAAAGGCTAAAGATCCACTGGGTACAAAACGTGATGTTACTGAAAGGAACTTTTGGAAATTAAGTGTAACACTCAGAACATGGGTTGCCACTGCTCTAAATCACATGGTGAGCATAATAATAAGGTTTACATCATTTTAGCCCATACTAGTTTTCAGCATGATTGAACTGTACACTCCATTCAGTTGAATGAGTTACTTTCTATTCAATGCATTTTGTGATAAGGATGTGTACATAACGACTCAGGATGATTAGGAACTGTATGGATATTGCATGTAGAGTGCTCAGTGCCATGGAATACTGCAATGCAAGCTGAATTCAGTAACCGACCTGGTGCCATTTACACCGGAACAGCCTTTGACATGGTTTGGTTCTGCAAACGTTAAAATTCACTGGGTTGAAAACGTGATGTTACCGAACGTAACTTCTGGAAATTAGGTGTAACACTCAGAACATTGGTTGCAGTCTACTCTAAATCGCATGGTGAGCATAATAATAAGGTTTACATCATGTTACCGCATACTAGTTTTCAGCATAATTGAACTATACCATTGAGTTGAATGCGTTACTTTCTATTTATTGCATTTTGTGTATATAACTACTCAGGATGATGTGGACCTGTATAGATATTGCATGTAGAGTACTCAGTGCCATGGAATACTCCAATGCAAGCTGAATTCACTTACCTACCTGGGACCATTTACACCGGAACAACCTTTGACTTGGTTTGGTTCTGCAAACGCTAAAGTACCTCTGGGTAGAAAACGTGATGTTACTGAAAGTAAATTCAGGAACTTCGGTGTAACACTCAGAACATTGGGTGCAGACCACTCTAATTCATATGGTGAGTATAATAATGTTTACAACATCTTAGCACATACTAGTTTTCAGCATAATTGAACTATACACTGCATTGATTTGAAAGCATTACTATCTATTCCATCCATTTTGTGACAAGGATGTGTACATAACTATTCAGGGTGATTTGGAACTGTTTAGATATTGCATATAGAGTGCTCAGTGCCTTGGAATACTCCAATGCAAGCTGAATTCTGTAACCTACCTCGTGCCATTTACACCGGAACGGCCTTTGATTTGATTTGGTAGTGCAAAGGCTAAAGATCCACTGGGTAGAAATAGTGATGTTACTGAAAGTAACTTCTGGAACTTAGGTGTAACACTCAGAACATTGGTTGCAGACTACTCTAAATCACAAGGTGAGCATAATAATAAGGTTTACTTCATTTTAGCACATACCAGTTTTCAGCATAATTGAACTGTACACTCCATTGAGTTGAATGAGTTACTTTCTATTCAATGCATTTTGTGATAAGGATGTGTACATAACTACTCAGGGTGATTTGGTACTGTATGGATATTGCATGTAGAGTGCTCCGTGCCATGGAATACTCCAATGTAAGCTGAATTCAGTAACCTACTTGGTACCATTTACACTGGAACAGCCTTTAACATGTTTTCGTTCTGCAAACGCTAATGACAAACAGAGTAGAAAACGTGATGTTACTGAAATTAACTTCTGGAGCTTAGGTTGCACACTCATAAAACTGGTTGCAGTCTACTCTAAATCATATTGTGTGTATAATAATAAGGTTTACATCATGTTAGCACATGCTAGTTTTCAGCAAAATTGAACTATACACTTCATTGAGTTGAATGCATTACTTTCTATTCAATCCATTTCGTGATAAGGATGTGTACATAACTACTCAGGGTAATTTGAAACTGTATAGGTATTGCATATAGAGTGCTCAGTGCCATGGAATACTCCAATGCAAGCTGAATTCAGTAACCTACCTGGTGCCATTTACACCAGAACAGCCTTTGACTTGGTTTGGTTCTGCAAAGGCGAAAGATCCACCGGGTAGAAAAAGTGATGTTACCGAAAGTAACTTCTGGAAATTAGGTGTAAGACTCAGAATATTGGTTGCAGACTACTCTAAATCACATGGTGAGTATACTAATGTTTACATCATGTTAGCAGATACTGGTTTTCAGCAAAATTGAACTATACACTTCATTGTGTTGAATGAATTGTTTTCTGTTCAATGCATTTTGTGATAAATTTGTGTATATAACAACTCAGGATGATGTGGAACTGTATAGATATTGCAGGTAGAATGCTCAGTGCCATGGAATACTCCATGCAAGCTGAATTCACTAACCTACCTGGGACCATTTACACCAGAACAGCCTTTGACTTGGTTTAGTTCTGCAAACGCTAAAGTACCTCTGGTTAGAAAACGTGATGTTACTGAAAGTAAATTCTTGAACTTCGGATAACACTCACAACATTTGTTGCAGACCACTCTAAATCATATGGTGAGTATAATAATACGGTTTACAATATGTTAGCACATGCTAGTTTTCAGCAAAACTGAACTATACACTTCTTTGAGTTGAATGCATTGCTCTCTCTTCATTGCATTTTGTGATGAGGTTGTTTACATACCTACTCCGGGTGATGTCGAACTGTATAGATATTGCATGTAGAGTACTCAGTACCATGGTATACTCCAATGTAAGCTGTATTCAGTAACCTACCTGGTACCATTTACAGTGGAACAGCCTTTGACTTGGTTTCGTTGTGCAAACGCTAATGTTAAACTTTGTAGATAACGTGATGTTACTGAAAGTAACTTCAGCAGTTTAGGTAGCACACTCATAAAATTGGTTGCAGACTACTCTAAATCGGATGGTGAGTATAATAATAAGGTTTACATCATGTTAGCACATACTAGTTTTCAGCATAATTGAACTATACAGTGCATTGAGGTGAATACATTACTTTGTATTCAATGCATGTTGTGATAAGGATGTGTACATAACTAAGGATGATTAGGAACTGTATGGATATTGCATGTAGAGTGCTCAGTGCCATGGAATACTGCAATGCAAGCTGAATTCTGTAACCTACCTCGTGCCATTTACACCGGAACAGCCTTTGACATGGTTTGGTTCTGCAAACGTTAAAATTCACTGGGTAGAAAATGTGATGTTACTGAACGTAACTTCTGGAAATTAGGTGTAACACTCAGAACATTGGTTGCAGTCTACTCTAAATCGCATGGTGAGCATAATAATAAGGTTTACATCATGTTACCGCATACTAGTTTTCAGCATAATTGAACTATACCATTGAGTTGAATGCGTTACTTTCTATTCAATGCATTTTGTGTATATAACTACTCAGGATGATGTGGACCTGTATAGATATTGCATGTAGAGTACTCAGTGCCATGGAATACTCCATGCAAGCTGAATTCTGTAACCTACCTCGTGCCACTTACACCAGAACGGCCTTTGAGTTGGTTTGGTTCTGCAAAGTCTAAAGATCTACTGGGTAGAAAAAGTGATGTTACTGAAAGTAACTTCTGGAACTTAGGTGTAACACTCAGAACATTGGTTGCAGTCTACTCTAAATCACATTGTGAGTTTAATAATGTTTACATCATGTTAGCACATGTTAGTTTTCAGCATAATTGAACTATACAGTGCATTGAGTTGAATGTATTCAATGCATTTTGTATTCAATGCATTTTGTGATAAGGATGTGTACATAATGACTCAGGATGATTAGGAACCGTATGGATATAGCATGTAGAGTGCTCAGTGCCATGGAATACTGCAATGCAAGCTGAATTCAGTAACCGACCTGGTGCCATTTACACCGGAACAGCCTTTGACATGGTTTGGTTCTGCAAACGTTAAAATTCACTGGGTAGAAAACGTGATGTTACCGAACGTAACTTCTGGAAATTAGGTGTAACACTCAGAACATTGGTTGCAGTCTACTCTAAATCACATGGTGAGCATAATAATAAGGTTTACATCATTTTATCACATACTAGTTTTCAGCATAATTGAACTGTACACTCCATTGAGTTGAATGAGTTACTTTCTATTCAATGCATTTTGTGATACGGTTGTGTACATAACTACTCAGGGTGATTTGGTACTGTATGGATATTGCATGTAGAGTGCTCCGTGCCATGGAATACTCCAATGTAAGCTGAATTCTGTAACCTACTTGGTACCATTTACAGTGGAAAAGCCTTTAACATGTTTTCGTTCTGCAAACGCTAATGTCAAACAGTGTAGAAAACGTGATGTTACTGAAATTAACTTCCGGAGCTTAGGTCGCACACTCATAAAACTGGTTGCAGTCTACTCTAAATCATATGGTGAGTATAATAATAAGGTTTACATCATTTTAGCACATACTAGTTTTCAGCATGATTGTACTGTACACTCCACTGAGTTGAATGAGTTACTTTCTATTCAATGCATTTTGTGATAAGGATGTGTACATAACTACTCAGGATGATTAGGAACCGTATGGATATAGCATGTAGAGTGCTCAGTGCCATGGAATACTGCAATGCAAGCTGAATTCAGTAACCGACCTGGTGCCATTTACACCGGAACAGCCTTTGACATGGTTTGGTTCTGCAAACGTTAAAATTCACTGGGTAGAAAACGTGATGTTACTGAACGTAACTTCTGGAAATTAGGTGTAACACTCAGAACATTGGTTGCAGTCTACTCTAAATCGCATGGTGAGCATAATAATAAGGTTTACATCATGTTACCACATTCTAGTTTTCAGCATAATTGAACTATACCATTGAGTTGAATGCGTTACTTTCTATTCATTGCATTTTGTGTATATAACTACTCAGGATGATGTGGACCTGTAGAGATATTGCATGTGGAGTACTCAGTGCCATGGAATACTCCAATGCAAGCTGAATTCACTAACCTACCTGGGGCCATTTACACCGGAACAGCCTTTGACTTGGTTTGGTTCTGCAAACGCTAAAGTACCTCTGGATAGAAAACATGATGTTACTGAAAGTAAATTCAGGAACTTCGGTGTAACACTCAGAACATTGGGTGCAGACCACTCTAATTCATATGGTGAGTATAATAATGTTTACAACATCTTAGCGCATACTAGTTTTCAGCATAATTGAACAATACACTGCATTGATTTGAAAGCATTACTATCTATTCAATCGATTTTGTGACAAGGATGTGTACATAACTATTCAGGGTGATTTGGAACTGTTTAGATATTGCATATAGAGTGCTCAGTGCCTTGGAATACTCCAATGCAAGCTGAATTCTGTAACCTACCTCGTGCCATTTACACCGGAACGGCCTTTGAGTTGGTTTGGTAGTGCAAATGCTAAAGATCCACTGGGTAGAAAAGGTGATGTTACTGAAAGGAACTTCTGGAACTTAGGTGTAACACTCAGAACATTGGTTGCAGTCTACTCTAAATCACATTGTGAGTTTAATAATGTTTACATCATGTTAGCACATGTTAGTTTTCAGCAAAATTGAACTATACACTTCATTGAGTTGAATGCACTGCTTTCTGCTCAATGCATTTTGTGATACGTGTGTGTACATAACTACTCAGGATGATGTGGAACTGTAGCGATACTGCATGTAGAGTGCTCAGTGCCATGGTTTACTCCAATGCAAGCTCAATTCAGTAACTTACCTGGTGCCATTTACACCGGAACAACCTTTGACCTGGTTTGGTTCTGCAAAAGCTAACGATCCACTGGGTAGAAAACGTGATGTTACTGAAAGTAATTTCTGTAAATTTGGTGTAACAGTCAGAACATTGGTTGCAGTCTACTCTACATCACATGGTGAGCATAATAATAAGGTATACATCATGTTAGCACATACTAGATTTCAGCAAAATTGAACTATACACTTCATTGTGTTGAAAGAATTGTTTTCTGTTCAATGCATTTTGTGATAAATTTGTGTATATAACAACTCAGGATGATGTGGAAATGTATAGATATTGCATGTAGAGTGCTCAGTGCGATGGAATACTCCAATGCAAGCCGAATTCAGTAACCTGCCTGGTGCCATTTACACCGGAACAGCCTTTGACATGGTTTGGTTCTGCAAACGTTAAAATTCACTGGGTAGAAAACGTGATGTTACCGAACGTAACTTCTGGAAATTAGGTGTAACACTCAGAACATTGGTTGCAGTCTACTCTAAATCACATGGTGAGCATAATAATAAGGTTTACATCATTTTATCACATACTAGTTTTCAGCATAATTGAACTGTACACTCCATTGAGTTGAATGAGTTACTTTCTATTCAATGCATTTTGTGATACGGTTGTGTACATAACTACTCAGGGTGATTTGGTACTGTATGGATATTGCATGTAGAGTGCTCCGTGCCATGGAATACTCCAATGTAAGCTGAATTCTGTAACCTACTTGGTGCCATTTACAGTGGAACAGCCATTAACATGTTTTCGTTCTGCAAACGCTAATGTCAAACAGTGTAGAAAACGTGATGTTACTGAAATTAACTTCCGGAGCTTAGGTCGCACACTCATAAAACTGGTTGCAGTCTACTCTAAATCATATGGTGAGTATAATAATAAGGTTTACATCATTTTAGCACATACTAGTTTTCAGCATGATTGTACTGTACACTCCACTGAGTTGAATGAGTTACTTTCTATTCAATGCATTTTGTGATAAGGATGTGTACATAACTACTCAGGATGATTAGGAACCGTATGGATATAGCATGTAGAGTGCTCAGTGCCATGGAATACTGCAATGCAAGCTGAATTCAGTAACCGACCTGGTGCCATTTACACCGGAACAGCCTTTGACATGGTTTGGTTCTGCAAATGTTAAAATTCACTGGGTAGAAAACGTGATGTTACTGAACGTAACTTCTGGAAATTAGGTGTAACACTCAGAACATTGGTTGCAGTCTACTCTAAATCGCATGGTGAGCATAATAATAAGGTTTACATCATGTTACCACATACTAGTTTTCAGCATAATTGAACTATACCATTGAGTTGAATGCGTTACTTTCTATTCATTGCATTTTGTGTATATAACTACTCAGGATGATGTGGACCTGTAGAGATATTGCATGTGGAGTTCTCAGTGCCATGGAATACTGCAATGCAAGCTGAATTCAGTAACCTTCTTGGTACCATTTTCAGTGGAACAGCCTTTGATTTGGTTTCGTTCTGCAAACGCAAATGTTAAACTATGTAGAAAAAGTGATGTTACTTAATGTTACTTCAGGAGTTTAGGTAGCACACTCATAAAACTGGTAGCAGTCTACTCGAAAATCATATGGTGAGTATAATAATAAGGTTTACATCGTGATAGCACATACTAGTTTTCAGCAAAATTGAACTATACACTCCACTGAGTTGAATGCATTACTTTCTATTCAATGCATCTTGTGCGCAGTTTGTGTACATTACTACTCAGGGTGATTTGGAACTGTCAAGATATTGCATGTAGAGTTCTCAGTGCCATGGAATACTCCAATACAAGCTGAATTCACTAACCTACCTGGTACCATTTACACCAGAACAGCCTTTGACTTGGTTTGTTTCTGCAAACGCTAAAGTACCTCTGGGTAGAAAACGTGATGTTACTGAAAGTAAATTCAGGAACTTAGGTGTTACACTCTGCATTGTTTGCAGACTACTCTAAATCATATGGTGAGTATAATAATAAGGTTTACATCATGTTAGCACATACTAGTTTTCAGCACAATTGAACTATACACTCCATTTAGTTGAATGAATTACTTTCTATTCAATGCATTTTGTGATAAGGATGTGTACATAACTACTCAGGGTAATTTGAAACTGTATAGGTATTGCATATAGAGTGCTCAGTGCCATGGAATACTCCAATGCAAGCTGAATTCAGTAACCTACCTGGTGCCATTTACACCGGAACAGCCTTTGACTTGGTTTTGTTCTGCAAACGCTAAAGTACCTCTGGGTAGAAAACGTGATGTTACCGAAAGTAACTTCTGGAAATTAGGTGTAACACTCACAACATTGGCTGCAGACCACTCTAAGTCATATGGTGAGTATAATAATACGGTTTACAACATGTTAGCACATGCTAGTTTTCAGCAAAACTGAACTATACACTTCTTTGAGTTGAATGCATTGCTCTCTCTTCATTGCATTTTGTGATGAGGTTGTTTACATACCTACTCCGGGTGATGTCGAACTGTATAGATATTGCATGTAGAGTACTCAGTACCATGGTATACGCCAATGTAAGCTGTATTCAGTAACCTACCTGGTACGATTTACAGTGGAACAGCCTTTGACTTGGTTTCGTTCTGCAAACGCTAATGTTAAACTTTGTAGATAACGTGATGTTACTGAAAGTAACTTCAGCAGTTTAGGTAGCACACTCATAAAATTGGTTGCAGACTACAAAAAAATCGGATGGTGAGTATAATAATAAGGTTTACATCATGTTAGCACATACTAGTTTTCAGCATAATTGAACTATACAGTGCATTGAGTTGAATGACTCACTTTCTATTCAATGCATTTTGTGATAAGGATGTGTACATAACTACTCAGGGTAATTTGAAACTGTATAGATATTGCATATAGTGTGCTCAGTGCCATGGTCTACTCCAATTGAAGCTGAATTCAGTAACCTACCTGGTGCCATTTACACCGGAACAGCCTTTGAGTTGGTTTGGTTCTGCAAACGCTAATGTACCTCTGGGTAGAAAACGTGATGTTACTGAAAGTAAATTCAGGAACTTCGGTGTAACACTCACAACCTTGGTTGCAGACCACTCTAAATCATATGGTGAGTATAATAATACGGTTTACAACATGTTAGGACATGCTAGTTTTCAGCAAAACTGAACTATACACTTCTTTGAGTTGAATGCATTGCTTTCTCTTCATTGCATTTTGTGATGAGGTTCTTTACATACCTACTCAGGGTGATGTCGAACTGTATAGATATTGCATGTAGAGTACTCAGCACCATGGTATACTCCAATGCAAGCCGAATTCAGTAACCTGCCTGTTGCCATTTACACCGGAACAGCCTTTGACTTGGTTTGGCTCTGCAAAGGCTAAAGATCCACTGGGTGGAAAACGTGATGTTACTGAAAGGAACTTTTGGAAATTAAGTGTAACACTCAGAACATTGGCTGCAGACTACACCAAATCACATGGTGAGCATAATAATGTTTACATCATGTTGGAACATACTAGTTTTCAGCAAAATTTAACAATACACTTCATTGAGTTGAATGCCTTGCTTTCTGTTCAATGCATTTTGTGATAAGGTTGTGTACATAACTACTCAGGATGATTTGGAACTGTTATAGATATTGCATGTAGGGTACTCAGTGCATTGGTATACTCCAATGTAAGCTGAATTCAGTAACGTACCTGGTACCATTTACAGTGGAACAGCCTTTGACTTGGTTTCGTTCTGCAAACGCCAATGTCAAACAGTGTAGAAAACGTGATGTTACTGAAAGTAACTTCCGGAGCTTAGGTAGCACACTCATAAAACTGGTTGCAGACTTTTCTAAATCACATGATGAGTATAATAATAAGGTTTACAACATCTTAGCACATTCTAGTCTTCAGCATAATTGAACTATCCACTGCATTGAGTTGAATGCATTACTTTCTATTCAAAGCATTTTGTGATAAATTTGTGTACATAATTACTCTGGGTGGTTTGGAACTGTATAGATATTGCATGTAGAGTGCTCAGTGCCATGGAATACTGCAATGCAAGCTTAATTCAGTAACCGACCTGGTGCCATTTACACCGGAACAGCCTCTGTCATGGTTTGCTTCTGCAAACGTTAAAATTCACTGGGTAGAAAACGTGATGTTACTGAACGTAACTTCTGGAAATTAGGTGTAACACTCCGAACATTGGTTGCAGTCTACTCTAAATCGCATGGTGAGCATAATAATAAGGTTTACATCATGTTACCAAATACTAGTTTTCAGCATAATTGAACTATACCATTGAGTTGAATGCGTTACTTTCTATTCATTGCATTTTGTGTATATAACTACTCAGGATGATGTGGACCTGTATAGATATTGCATGTAGAGTACTCAGTGCCATGGTGTACTCCAATGCAAGCTGAATTCAGTAACCTACCTGGTACCATTTACAGTGGAACAGCCTTTGACTTGGTTTCGTTATGCAAACGCTAATGTTAAACTTTGTAGATAACGTGATGTTACTGAAAGTAACTTCTGGAACTTAGGTGTAACACTCAGAACATTGGTTGCAGACTACTCTGAATCACATGGTGAATATAATAATGTTTACATCATGTTAGCACATCCTAGTTTTCCGCAAAATTGAAGTATACACTTCATTGAGTTGAATGCATTGCTTTCTGTTCAATGCATTTTGTGATAAGGTTGTATACCTACCAACTCAGGACGATGTGGAACTGTAGAGATATTGCACGTAGAGTGCTCAGTGCCATGGTCTACTCCAATTCAAGCTCAATTCAGTAACCTACCTGGTGCCATTTACACCGGAACAGCCTTTGACTTGGTTTGGTTCTGCAAAGGCTAAAGATCCACTGGGTAAAAAACGTAATGTTACTGAAAGGAACTTCTGGAAATTAAGTGTAACACTCAGAACATTGGTTGCAGACTACTGTAAATCACATGGTGAGCATAATAATAAGGTTTACATCATTTTAGCACATACTACTTTTCAGCATAATTGAACTGTACACTCCATTGAGTTGAATGACACACTTTCTATTCAATGCATTTTGTGATAAGGATGTGTACATAACTACTCAGGGTAATTTGAAACTGTATAGGTATTGCATATAGTGTGCTCAGTGCCATGGTCTACTCCAATTGAAGCTGAATTCAGTAACCTACCTGGTGCCATTTACACCGGAACAGCCTTTGAGTTGGTTTGGTTCTGCAAACACTAAAGTACCTCTGGGTAGAAAACGTGATGTTACTGAAAGTAAATTCAGGAACTTCGGTGTAACACTCACAACCTTGGTTGCAGACCACTCTAAATCATATGGTGAGTATAATAATACGGTTTACAACATGTTAGGACATGCTAGTTTTCAGCAAAACTGAACTATACACTTCTTTGAGTTGAATGCATTGCTTTCTCTTCATTGCATTTTGTGATGAGGTTCTTTACATACCTACTCAGGGTGATGTCGAACTGTATAGATATTGCATGTAGAGTACTCAGCACCATGGTATACTCCAATGTAAACTGTATTCAGTAACCTACCTGGTACCATTTACAGTGGAACAGCCTTTGACTTGGTTTCGTTCTGCAAACACTAAAGTTAAACTTTGTAGATAACGTGATGTTACTGAAATTAACTTCAGCAGTTTAGGTAGCACACTCATAAAATTGGTTGCAGACTACTCTAAATCATATGGTGAGTATAATAATAAGGTTTACATCATGTTAGCACATACTAGATTTCAGCATAATTGAACTATATACTGCTTTGAGTTGAATGCATTAATTTCTATTCAATGCATTTTGTGATAAGGATGTGTACATACCAACTCAGGATGATTAGGAACTGTATGGATATTGCATGTAGAGTGCTCAGTGCCATGGAATACTCCAATGCAAGCCGAATTCAGTAACCTGCCTGTTGCCATTTACACCGGAACAGCCTTTGATTTGGTTTGGTTCTGCAAAGGCTAAAGATCCACTGGGTGGAAAACGTGATGTTACTGAAAGGAACTTTTGGAAATTAAGTGTAACACTCAGAACATTGGCTGCAGACTACACCAAATCACATGGTGAGCATAATAATGTTTACATCATGTTGGAACATACTAGTTTTCAGCAAAATTTAACAATACACTTCATTGAGTTGAATGCCTTGCTTTCTGTTCAATGCATTTTGTGATAAGGTTGTGTACATAACTACTCAGGATGATTTGGAACTGTTATAGATATTGCATGTAGGGTACTCAGTGCATTGGTATACTCCAATGTAAGCTGAATTCAGTAACGTACCTGGTACCATTTACAGCGGAACAGCCTTTGACTTGGTTTCGTTCTGCAAACGCTAATGTTAAACTTTGTAGATAACGTGATGTTACTGAAAGTAACTTCAGTAGTTTAGGTAGCACACTCATAAAATTGGTTGCAGACTACTCTAAATCATATGGGGAGTATAATAATAACGTTTACATCTTGTTAGCACATACTAGATTTCAGCATAATTGAACTAAATACTGCTTTGAGTTGAATGCATCACTTTCTATTCAATGCATTTTGTGATTAGGATGTGTACATAACTACTCAGGATGATTTGGAACTGTATAGATATTGCATGTAGGGTACTCAGTGCATTGGTATACTCCAATGTAAGCTGAATTCAGTAACATACCTGGTACCATTTACAGTGGAACAGCCTTTGACTTGGTTTCGTTCTGCAAAGGCCAATGTCAAAGAGTGTAGAAAACGTGATGTTACTGAAAGTAACTTCCGGAGCTTAGGTAGCACACTCATAGAATTGGTTGCAGACTATTCGAAATCACATGATGAGTATAATAATAAGGTTTACAACATCTTAGCACATTCTAGTCTTCAGCATAATTGAACTATACACTGCATTGAGTTGAATGCATTACTTTCTATTCAATGCTTTTTGTGATAAGGATGTGTACATAACTACTCAGGATGATTAGGAACTGTATGGATATTGCATGTAGAGTGCTCAGTGCCATGGAATACTGCAATGCAAGCTGAATTCAGTAACCGACCTGGTGCCATTTACACCGGAACAGCCTCTGACATGGTTTGCTTCTGCAAACGCTAAAGATCCACTGGGTAGAAAACGTGATGTTACTGAAAGTAAATTCAGGAACTTCGGTGTAACACTCACAACATTGGTTGCAGACCACTCTAAACCATATGGTGAGTATAATAATATGGTTTACAACATGTTAGCACATGCTAGTTTTCAGCAAAACTGAACTATACACTTCTTTGAGTTGAATGCATTGCTTTCTCTTCATTGCATTTTGTGATGAGGTTGTTTACATACCTGCTCAGGGTGATGTCGAACTGTATAGATATTGCATGTAGAGTACTCAGTACCATAGTATACACCAATGTAAGCTGTATTCAGTAACCTACCTGGTACCATTTACAGTGGAACAGCCTTTGACTTGGTTTCGTTCTGCAAACGCTAAAGTTAAACTTTGTAGATAACGTGATGTTACTGAAAGGAACTTTTGGAAATTAAGTGTAACACTCAGAACATTGGTTGCAGACTACTGTAAATCACATGGTGAGCATAATAATAAGGTTTACATCATTTTAGCACATACTACTTTTCAGCATAATTGAACTCTACACTCCATTGAGTTGAATGAGTTACTTTCTATTCAATACATTTTGTGATAAGGATGTGTACATAACTACTCAGGGTAATTTGAAACTGTATAGGTATTGCATATAGTGTGCTCAGTGCCATGGAATACTCCAATTGAAGCTGAATTCAGTAACCTACCTGGTGCCATTTACACCGGAACAGCCTTTGAGTTGGTTTGGTTCTGCAAACGCTAAAGTACCTCTGGGTAGAAAACGTGATGTTACTGAAAGTAAATTCAGGAACTTCGGTGTAACACTCACAACCTTGGTTGCAGACCACTCTAAATCATATGGTGAGTATAATAATACGGTTTACAACATGTTAGGACATGCTAGTTTTCAGCAAAACTGAACTATACACTTCTTTGAGTTGAATGCATTGCTTTCTCTTCATTGCATTTTGTGATGAGGTTCTTTACATACCTACTCAGGGTGATGTCGAACTGTATAGATATTGCATGTAGAGTACTCAGCACCATGGTATACTCCAATGTAAACTGTATTCAGTAACCTACCTGGTACCATTTACAGTGGAACAGCCTTTGACTTGGTTTCGTTCTGCAAACACTAAAGTTAAACTTTGTAGATAACGTGATGTTACTGAAATTAACTTCAGCAGTTTAGGTAGCACACTCATAAAATTGGTTGCAGACTACTCTAAATCATATGGTGAGTATAATAATAAGGTTTACATCATGTTAGCACATACTAGATTTCAGCATAATTGAACTATATACTGCTTTGAGTTGAATGCATTACTTTCTATTCAATGCATTTTGTGATAAGGATGTGTACATACCAACTCAGGATGATTAGGAACTGTATGGATATTGCATGTAGAGTGCTCAGTGCCATGGAATACTCCAATGCAAGCCGAATTCAGTAACCTGCCTGTTGCCATTTACACCGGAACAGCCTTTGACTTGGTATGGTTCTGCAAAGGCTAAAGATCCACTGGGTGGAAAACGTGATGTTACTGAAAGGAACTTTTGGAAATTAAGTGTAACACTCAGAACATTGGCTGCAGACTACACCAAATCACATGGTGAGCATAATAATGTTTAGATCATGTTGGAACATACTAGTTTTCAGCAAAATTTAACAATACACTTCATTGAGTTGAATGCCTTGCTTTCTGTTCAATGCATTTTGTGATAAGGTTGTGTACATAACTACTCAGGATGATTTGGAACCGTTATAGATATTGCATGTAGGGTACTCAGTGCATTGGTATACTCCAATGTAAGCTGAATTCAGTAACGTACCTGGTACCATTTACAGTGGAACAGCCTTTGACTTGGTTTCGTTCTGCAAACGCTAATGTTAAACTTTGTAGATAACGTGATGTTAATGAAAGTAACTTCAGTAGTTTAGGTAGCACACACATAAAATTGGTTGCAGACTACTCTAAATCATATGGGGAGTATAATAATAACGTTTACATCTTGTTAGCACATACTAGATTTCAGCATAATTGAACTAAATACTGCTTTGAGTTGAATGCATCACTTTCTATTCAATGCATTTTGTGATTAGGATGTGTACATAACTACTCAGGATGATTTGGAACTGTATAGATATTGCATGTAGGGTACTCAGTGCATTGGTATACTCCAATGTAAGCTGAATTCAGTAACATACCTGGTACCATTTACAGTGGAACAGCCTTTGACTTGGTTTCGTTCTGCAAAGGCCAATGTCAAAGAGTGTAGAAAACGTGATGTTACTGAAAGTAACTTCCGGAGCTTAGGTAGCACACTCATAGAATTGGTTGCAGACTATTCGAAATCACATGATGAGTATAATAATAAGGTTTACAACATCTTAGCACATTCTAGTCTTCAGCATAATTGAACTATACACTGCATTGAGTTGAATGCATTACTTTCTATTCAATGCTTTTTGTGATAAGGATGTGTACATAACTACTCAGGATGATTAGGAACTGTATGGATATTGCATGTAGAGTGCTCAGTGCCATGGAATACTGCAATGCAAGCTGAATTCAGTAACCGACCTGGTGCCATTTACACCGGAACAGCCTCTGACATGGTTTGCTTCTGCAAACGCTAAAGATCCACTGGGTAGAAAACGTGATGTTACTGAAAGTAAATTCAGGAACTTCGGTGTAACACTCACAACATTGGTTGCAGACCACTCTAAATCATATGGTGAGTATAATAATATAGTTTACAACATGTTAGCACATGCTAGTTATCAGCAAAACTGAACTATACACTTCTTTGAGTTGAATGCATTGCTTTCTCTTCATTGCATTTTGTGATGAGGTTCTTTACATACCTGCTCAGGGTGATGTCGAACTGTATAGATATTGCATGTAGAGTACTCAGTACGATAGTATACACCAATGTAAGCTGTATTCAGTAACCTACCTGGTACCATTTACAGTGGAACAGCCTTTGACTTGGTTTCGTTCTGCAAACGCTAAAGTTAAACTTTGTAGATAACGTGATGTTACTGAAAGGAACTTTTGGAAATTAAGTGTAACACTCAGAACATTGGTTGCAGACTACTGTAAATCACATGGTGAGCATAATAATAAGGTTTACATCATGTTACCACATACTAGTTTTCAGCATAATTGAACTATACCATTGAGTTGAATGCGTTACTTTCTATTCATTGCATTTTGTGTATATAACTACTCAGGATGATGTGGACCTGTATAGATATTGCATGTAGAGTACTCAGTGCCATGGTGTACTCCAATGCAAGCTGAATTCAGTAACCTATCTGGTACCATTTTCAGTGGAACAGCCTTTGATTTGGTTTCGTTCTGCAAACGCAAATGTTAAACTATGTAGAAAAAGTGATGTTACTTAATGTTACTTCAGGAGTTTAGGTAGCACACTCATAAAACTGGTAGCAGTCTACTCGAAAATCATATGGTGAGTATAATAATAAGGTTTACATCGTGATAGCACATACTAGTTTTCAGCAAAATTGAACTATACACTCCATTGAGTTGAATGCATTACTTTCTATTCAATGCATCTTGTGCGCAGTTTGTGTACATAACTACTCAGGGTGATTTGGAACTGTCAAGATATTGCATGTAGAGTTCTCAGTGCCATGGAATACTCCAATGCAAGCTGAATTCACTAACCTACCTGGTACCATTTACACCAGAACAGCCTTTGACTTGGTTTGTTTCTGCAAACGCTAAAGTACCTCTGGGTAGAAAACGTGATGTTACTGAACGTAAATTCAGGAACTTAGGTGTTACACTCTGCATTGTTTGCAGACTACTCTAAATCATATGGTGAGTATAATAATAAGGTTTACATCATGTTAGCACATACTAGTTTTCAGCACAATTGAAGTATACACTCCATTGAGTTGAATGAATTACTTTCTATTCAATGCATTTTGTGATAAGGATGTGTACATAACTACTCAGGGTAATTTGAAACTGTATAGGTATTGCATATAGAGTGCTCAGTGCCATGGAATACTCCAATGCAAGCTGAATTCAGTAACCTACCTGGTGCCATTTACACCGGAACAGCCTTTGACTTGGTTTTGTTCTGCAAACGCTAAAGTACCTCTGGGTAGAAAACGTGATGTTACCGAAAGTAACTTCTGGAAATTAGGTGTAAGACTCAGAATATTGGTTGCAGACTATTCTAAATCACATGGTGAGTATACTAATGTTTACATCATGTTAGCAGATACTAGTTTTCAGCAAAATTGAACTATACACTTCATTGTGTTGAATGAATTCTTTTCTGTTCAATGCATTTTGTGATAAATTTGTGTATATAACAACTCAGGATTATGTGGAACTGTATAGATATTGCAGGTAGAGTGCTCAGTGCCATCGAATTCTCCAATGCAAGCTGAATTCACTAACCTACCTGGGACCATTTAGAGTGGAACAGCCTTTGACTTGGTTTGGTTCTGCAAACGCTAAAGTACCTCTGGGTAGAAAACGTGATGTTACTGAAAGTAAATTCAGGAACTTCGGTGTAACACTCAGAACATTGGGTGCAGACCACTCTAATTCATATGGTGAGTATAATAATGTTTACAACATCTTAGCACATACTAGTTTTCAGCATAATTGAACTATACACTGCATTGATTTGAAAGCATTACTATCTATTCCATCCATTTTGTGACAAGGATGTGTACATAACTATTCAGGATGATGTGGAACTGTCTAGATATTGCATGTAGAGTGCTCAGTGCGATGGAATACTCCAATTGAAGCTGAATTCAGTAACCTACCTGGTGCCATTTACACCGGAACAGCCTTTGAGTTGGTTTGGTTCTGCAAACGCTAAAGTACCTCTGGGTAGAAAACGTGATGTTACTGAAAGTAAATTCAGGAACTTCGGTGTAACACTCACAACCTTGGTTGCAGACCACTCTAAACCATATGGTGAGTATAATAATACGGTTTACAACATGTTAGGACATGCTAGTTTTCAGCAAAACTGAACTATACACTTCTTTGAGTTGAATGCATTGCTTTCTCTTCATTGCATTTTGTGATGAGGTTCTTTACATACCTACTCAGGGTGATGTCGAACTGTATAGATATTGCATATAGAGTACTCAGCACCATGGTATACTCCAATGTAAGCTGTATTCAGTAACCTACCTGGTACAATTTACAGTGGAACAGCCTTTGACTTGGTTTCATTGTGCAAACGCTAATGTTAAACTTTGTAGATAACGTGATGTTACTGAAAGTAACTTCAGTAGTTTAGGTAGCACACTCATAAAATTGGTTGCAGACTACTCTAAATCATATGGGGAGTATAATAATAAGGTTTACATCTTGTTAGCACATACTAGATTTCAGCATAATTGAACTAAATACTGCTTTGAGTTGAATGCATTACTTTCTATTCAATGCATTTTGTGATTAGGATGTGTACATAACTACTCAGGATGATTTGGAACTGTACGGATATTGCATGTAGAGTTCTCAGTGCCATGGAATACTCCAATGCAAGCCGAATTCAGTAACCTGCCTGTTGCCATTTACACCGGAACAGCCTTTGACTTGGTTTGGTTCTGCAAAGGCTAAAGATCCACTGAGTGGAAAACGTGATGTTACTGAAAGGAACTTTTGGAAATTAAGTGTAACACTCAGAACATTGGCTGCAGACTACACCAAATCACATGGTGAGCATAATAATGTTTAGATCATGTTGGAACATACTAGTTTTCAGCAAAATTTAACAATATACTTCATTGAGTTGAATGCCTTGCTTTCTGTTCAATGCATTTTGTGATAAGGTTGTGTACATAACTACTCAGGATGATTTGGAACTGTTATAGATATTGCATGTAGGGTACTCAGTGCATTGGTATACTCCAATGTAAGCTGAATTCAGTAACGTACCTGGTACCATTTACAGTGGAACAGCCTTTGACTTGGTTTCGTTCTGCAATCGCCAATGTCAAACAGTGTAGAAAACGTGATGTTACTGAAAGTAACTTCCGGAGCTTAGGTAGCACACTCATAAAATTGGTTGCAGACTATTCTAAATCACATGATGAGTATAATAATAAGGTTTACAACATCTTAGCACATTCTAGTCTTCAGCATAATTGAACTATCCACTGCATTGAGTTGAATGCCTTACTTTCTATTGAAAGCATTTTGTGATAAATTTGTGTACATAATTACTCAGGCTGATTTGCAACTGTAGAGATATTGCATGTAGAGTGCTCAGTGCCATGGAATACTGCAATGCAAGCTTAATTCAGTAACCGACCTGGTGCCATTTACACCGGAACAGCCTCTGTCATGGTTTGCTTCTGCAAACGTTAAAATTCACTGGGTAGAAAACGTGATGTTACTGAACGTAACTTCTGGAAATTAGGTGTAACACTCCGAACCTTGGTTGCAGACCACTCTAAATCATATGGTGAGTATAATAATACGGTTTACAACATGTTAGGACATGCTAGTTTTCAGCAAAACTGAACTATACACTTCTTTGAGTTGAATGCATTGCTTTCTCTTCATTGCATTTTGTGATGAGGTTCTTTACATACCTACTCAGGGTGATGTCGAACTGTATAGATATTGCATGTAGAGTACTCAGCACCATGGTATACTCCAATGTAAGCTGAATTCAGTAACGTACCTGGTACCATTTACAGTGGAACAGCCTTTGACTTGGTTTCGTTCTGCAAACGCTAATGTTAAACTTTGTAGATAACGTGATGTTAATGAAAGTAACTTCAGTAGTTTAGGTAGCACACTCATAAAATTGGTTGCAGACTACTCTAAATCATATGGGGAGTATAATATTAACATTTACATCTTGTTAGCACATACTAGATTTCAGCATAATTGAACTAAATACTGCTTTGAGTTGAATGCATTACTTTCTATTCAATGCATTTTGTGATTAGGATGTGTACATAACTACTCAGGATGATTTGGAACTGTATAGATATTGCATGTAGGGTACTCAGTGCATTGGTATACTCCAATGTAAGCTGAATTCAGTAACATACCTGGTACCATTTACAGTGGAACAGCCTTTGACTTGGTTTCGTTCTGCAAAGGCCAATGTCAAAGAGTGTAGAAAACGTGATGTTACTGAAAGTAACTTCCGGAGCTTAGGTAGCACACTCATAGAATTGGTTGCAGACTATTCGAAATCACATGATGAGTATAATAATAAGGTTTACAACATCTTAGCACATTCTAGTCTTCAGCATAATTGAACTATACACTGCATTGAGTTGAATGCATTACTTTCTATTCAATGCTTTTTGTGATAAGGATGTGTACATAACTACTCAGGATGATTAGGAACTGTATGGATATTGCATGTAGAGTGCTCAGTGCCATGGAATACTGCAATGCAAGCTGAATTCAGTAACCGACCTGGTGCCATTTACACCGGAACAGCCTCTGACATGGTTTGCTTCTGCAAACGCTAAAGATCCACTGGGTAGAAAACGTGATGTTACTGAAAGTAAATTCAGGAACTTCGGTGTAACACTCACAACATTGGTTGCAGACCACTCTAAACCATATGGTGAGTATAATAATATGGTTTACAACATGTTAGCACATGCTAGTTTTCAGCAAAACTGAACTATACACTTCTTTGAGTTGAATGCATTGCTTTCTCTTCATTGCATTTTGTGATGAGGTTCTTTACATACCTACTCAGGGTGATGTCGAACTGTATAGATATTGCATGTAGAGTACTCAGCACCATGGTATACTCCAATGTAAGCTGAATTCAGTAACGTACCTGGTACCATTTACAGTGGAACAGCCTTTGACTTGGTTTCGTTCTGCAAACGCTAATGTTAAACTTTGTAGATAACGTGATGTTAATGAAAGTAACTTCAGTAGTTTAGGTAGCACACTCATAAAATTGGTTGCAGACTACTCTAAATCATATGGGGAGTATAATATTAACATTTACATCTTGTTAGCACATACTAGATTTCAGCATAATTGAACTAAATACTGCTTTGAGTTGAATGCATTACTTTCTATTCAATGCATTTTGTGATTAGGATGTGTACATAACTACTCAGGATGATTTGGAACTGTATAGATATTGCATGTAGGGTACTCAGTGCATTGGTATACTCCAATGTAAGCTGAATTCAGTAACATACCTGGTACCATTTACAGTGGAACAGCCTTTGACTTGGTTTCGTTCTGCAAAGGCCAATGTCAAAGAGTGTAGAAAACGTGATGTTACTGAAAGTAACTTCCGGAGCTTAGGTAGCACACTCATAGAATTGGTTGCAGACTATTCGAAATCACATGATGAGTATAATAATAAGGTTTACAACATCTTAGCACATTCTAGTCTTCAGCATAATTGAACTATACACTGCATTGAGTTGAATGCATTACTTTCTATTCAATGCTTTTTGTGATAAGGATGTGTACATAACTACTCAGGATGATTAGGAACTGTATGGATATTGCATGTAGAGTGCTCAGTGCCATGGAATACTGCAATGCAAGCTGAATTCAGTAACCGACCTGGTGCCATTTACACCGGAACAGCCTCTGACATGGTTTGCTTCTGCAAACGCTAAAGATCCACTGGGTAGAAAACGTGATGTTACTGAAAGTAAATTCAGGAACTTCGGTGTAACACTCACAACATTGGTTGCAGACCACTCTAAACCATATGGTGAGTATAATAATATGGTTTACAACATGTTAGCACATGCTAGTTTTCAGCAAAACTGAACTATACACTTCTTTGAGTTGAATGCATTGCTTTCTCTTCATTGCATTTTGTGATGAGGTTCTTTACATACCTACTCAGGGTGATGTCGAACTGTATAGATATTGCATGTAGAGTACTCAGCACCATGGTATACTCCAATGTAAGCTGAATTCAGTAACGTACCTGGTACCATTTACAGTGGAACAGCCTTTGACTTGGTTTCGTTCTGCAAACGCTAATGTTAAACTTTGTAGATAACGTGATGTTAATGAAAGTAACTTCAGTAGTTTAGGTAGCACACTCATAAAATTGGTTGCAGACTACTCTAAATCATATGGGGAGTATAATATTAACATTTACATCTTGTTAGCACATACTAGATTTCAGCATAATTGAACTAAATACTGCTTTGAGTTGAATGCATTACTTTCTATTCAATGCATTTTGTGATTAGGATGTGTACATAACTACTCAGGATGATTTGGAACTGTATAGATATTGCATGTAGGGTACTCAGTGCATTGGTATACTCCAATGTAAGCTGAATTCAGTAACATACCTGGTACCATTTACAGTGGAACAGCCTTTGACTTGGTTTCGTTCTGCAAAGGCCAATGTCAAAGAGTGTAGAAAACGTGATGTTACTGAAAGTAACTTCCGGAGCTTAGGTAGCACACTCATAGAATTGGTTGCAGACTATTCGAAATCACATGATGAGTATAATAATAAGGTTTACAACATCTTAGCACATTCTAGTCTTCAGCATAATTGAACTATACACTGCATTGAGTTGAATGCATTACTTTCTATTCAATGCTTTTTGTGATAAGGATGTGTACATAACTACTCAGGATGATTAGGAACTGTATGGATATTGCATGTAGAGTGCTCAGTGCCATGGAATACTGCAATGCAAGCTGAATTCAGTAACCGACCTGGTGCCATTTACACCGGAACAGCCTCTGACATGGTTTGCTTCTGCAAACGCTAAAGATCCACTGGGTAGAAAACGTGATGTTACTGAAAGTAAATTCAGGAACTTCGGTGTAACACTCACAACATTGGTTGCAGACCACTCTAAACCATATGGTGAGTATAATAATATGGTTTACAACATGTTAGCACATGCTAGTTTTCAGCAAAACTGAACTATACACTTCTTTGAGTTGAATGCATTGCTTTCTCTTCATTGCATTTTGTGATGAGGTTGTTTACATACCTGCTCAGGGTGATGTCGAACTGTATAGATATTGCATGTAGAGTACTCAGTACCATAGTATACACCAATGTAAGCTGTATTCAGTAACCTACCTGGTACCATTTACAGTGGAACAGCCTTTGACTTGGTTTCGTTCTGCAAACGCTAAAGTTAAACTTTGTAGATAACGTGATGTTACTGAAAGGAACTTTTGGAAATTAAGTGTAACACTCAGAACATTGGTTGCAGACTACTGTAAATCACATGGTGAGCATAATAATAAGGTTTACATCATTTTAGCACATACTACTTTTCAGCATAATTGAACTCTACACTCCATTGAGTTGAATGAGTTACTTTCTATTCAATACATTTTGTGATAAGGATGTGTACATAACTACTCAGGGTAATTTGAAACTGTATAGGTATTGCATATAGTGTGCTCAGTGCCATGGAATACTCCAATTGAAGCTGAATTCAGTAACCTACCTGGTGCCATTTACACCGGAACAGCCTTTGAGTTGGTTTGGTTCTGCAAACGCTAAAGTACCTCTGGGTAGAAAACGTGATGTTACTGAAAGTAAATTCAGGAACTTCGGTGTAACACTCACAACCTTGGTTGCAGACCACTCTACATCATATGGTGAGTATAATAATACGGTTTACAACATGTTAGGACATGCTAGTTTTCAGCAAAACTGAACTATACACTTCTTTGAGTTGAATGCATTGCTTTCTCTTCATTGCATTTTGTGATGAGGTTCTTTACATACCTACTCAGGGTGATGTCGAACTGTATAGATATTGCATGTAGAGTACTCAGCACCATGGTATACTCCAATGTAAGCTGTATTCAGTAACCTACCTGGTACCATTTACAGTGGAACAGCCTTTGACTTGGTTTCGTTCTGCAAACACTAAAGTTAAACTTTGTAGATAACGTGATGTTACTGAAATTAACTTCAGCAGTTTAGGTAGCACACTCATAAAATTGGTTGCAGACTACTCTAAATCATATGGTGAGTATAATAATAAGGTTTACATCATGTTAGCACATACTAGATTTCAGCATAATTGAACTATATACTGCTTTGAGTTGAATGCATTACTTTCTATTCAATGCATTTTGTGATAAGGATGTGTACATACCAACTCAGGATGATTAGGAACTGTATGGATATTGCATGTAGAGTGCTCAGTGCCATGGAATACTCCAATGCAAGCCGAATTCAGTAACCTGCCTGTTGCCATTTACACCGGAACAGCCGTTGACTTGGTATGGTTCTGCAAAGGCTAAAGATCCACTGGGTGGAAAACGTGATGTTACTGAAAGGAACTTTTGGAAATTAAGTGTAACACTCAGAACATTGGCTGCAGACTACACCAAATCACATGGTGAGCATAATAATGTTTAGATCATGTTGGAACATACTAGTTTTCAGCAAAATTTAACAATACACTTCATTGAGTTGAATGCCTTGCTTTCTGTTCAATGCATTTTGTGATAAGGTTGTGTACATAACTACTCAGGATGATTTGGAACCGTTATAGATATTGCATGTAGGGTACTCAGTGCATTGGTATACTCCAATGTAAGCTGAATTCAGTAACGTACCTGGTACCATTTACAGTGGAACAGCCTTTGACTTGGTTTCGTTCTGCAAACGCTAATGTTAAACTTTGTAGATAACGTGATGTTAATGAAAGTAACTTCAGTAGTTTAGGTAGCACACTCATAAAATTGGTTGCAGACTACTCTAACTCATATGGGGAGTATAATAATAACATTTACATCTTGTTAGCACATACTAGATTTCAGCATAATTGAACTAAATACTGCTTTGAGTTGAATGCATTACTTTCTATTCAATGCATTTTGTGATTAGGATGTGTACATAACTACTCAGGATGATTTGGAACTGTATGGATATTGCATGTAGAGTGCTCAGTGCCATGGAATACTGCAATGCAAGCTGAATTCAGTAACCGACCTGGTGCCATTTACACCGGAACAGCCTCTGACATGGTTTGCTTCTGCAAACGCTAAAGATCCACTGGGTAGAAAACGTGATGTTACTGAAAGTAAATTCAGGAACTTCGGTGTAACACTCACAACCTTGGTTGCAGACCACTGTAAATCACATGGTGAGCATAATAATAAGGTTTACATCATTTTAGCACATACTACTTTTCAGCATAATTGAACTCTACACTCCATTGAGTTGAATGAGTTACTTTCTATTCAATACATTTTGTGATAAGGATGTGTACATAACTACTCAGGGTAATTTGAAACTGTATAGGTATTGCATATAGTGTGCTCAGTGCCATGGAATACTCCAATTGAAGCTGAATTCAGTAACCGACCTGGTGCCATTTACACCGGAACAGCCTCTGACATGGTTTGCTTCTGCAAACGCTAAAGATCCACTGGGTAGAAAACGTGATGTTACTGAAAGTAAATTCAGGAACTTCGGTGTAACACTCACAACATTGGTTGCAGACCACTCTAAATCATATGGTGAGTATAATAATATGGTTTACAACATGTTAGCACATGCTAGTTTTCAGCAAAACTGAACTATACACTTCTTTGAGTTGAATGCATTGCTTTCTCTTCATTGCATTTTGTGATGAGGTTGTTTACATACCTGCTCAGGGTGATGTCGAACTGTATAGATATTGCATGTAGAGTACTCAGTACCATAGTATACACCAATGTAAGCTGTATTCAGTAACCTACCTGGTACCATTTACAGTGGAACAGCCTTTGACTTGGTTTCGTTCTGCAAACGCTAAAGTTAAACTTTGTAGATAACGTGATGTTACTGAAAGGAACTTTTGGAAATTAAGTGTAACACTCAGAACATTGGTTGCAGACTACTGTAAATCACATGGTGAGCATAATAATAAGGTTTACATCATTTTAGCACATACTACTTTTCAGCATAATTGAACTCTACACTCCATTGAGTTGAATGAGTTACTTTCTATTCAATACATTTTGTGATAAGGATGTGTACATAACTACTCAGGGTAATTTGAAACTGTATAGGTATTGCATATAGTGTGCTCAGTGCCATGGAATACTCCAATTGAAGCTGAATTCAGTAACCTACCTGGTGCCATTTACACCGGAACAGCCTTTGAGTTGGTTTGGTTCTGCAAACGCTAAAGTACCTCTGGGTAGAAAACGTGATGTTACTGAAAGTAAATTCAGGAACTTCGGTGTAACACTCACAACCTTGGTTGCAGACCACTCTACATCATATGGTGAGTATAATAATACGGTTTACAACATGTTAGGACATGCTAGTTTTCAGCAAAACTGAACTATACACTTCTTTGAGTTGAATGCATTGCTTTCTCTTCATTGCATTTTGTGATGAGGTTCTTTACATACCTACTCAGGGTGATGTCGAACTGTATAGATATTGCATGTAGAGTACTCAGCACCATGGTATACTCCAATGTAAGCTGTATTCAGTAACCTACCTGGTACCATTTACAGTGGAACAGCCTTTGACTTGGTTTCGTTCTGCAAACACTAAAGTTAAACTTTGTAGATAACGTGATGTTACTGAAATTAACTTCAGCAGTTTAGGTAGCACACTCATAAAATTGGTTGCAGACTACTCTAAATCATATGGTGAGTATAATAATAAGGTTTACATCATGTTAGCACATACTAGATTTCAGCATAATTGAACTATATACTGCTTTGAGTTGAATGCATTACTTTCTATTCAATGCATTTTGTGATAAGGATGTGTACATACCAACTCAGGATGATTAGGAACTGTATGGATATTGCATGTAGAGTGCTCAGTGCCATGGAATACTCCAATGCAAGCCGAATTCAGTAACCTGCCTGTTGCCATTTACACCGGAACAGCCTTTGACTTGGTATGGTTCTGCAAAGGGTAAAGATCCACTGGGTGGAAAACGTGATGTTACTGAAAGGAACATTTGGAAATTAAGTGTAACACTCAGAACATTGGCTGCAGACTACACCAAATCACATGGTGAGCATAATAATGTTTAGATCATGTTGGAACATACTAGTTTTCAGCAAAATTTAACAATACACTTCATTGAGTTGAATGCCTTGCTTTCTGTTCAATGCATTTTGTGATAAGGTTGTGTACATAACTACTCAGGATGATTTGGAACCGTTATAGATATTGCATGTAGGGTACTCAGTGCATTGGTATACTCCAATGTAAGCTGAATTCAGTAACGTACCTGGTACCATTTACAGTGGAACAGCCTTTGACTTGGTTTCGTTCTGCAAACGCTAATGTTAAACTTTGTAGATAACGTGATGTTAATGAAAGTAACTTCAGTAGTTTAGGTAGCACACTCATAAAATTGGTTGCAGACTACTCTAACTCATATGGGGAGTATAATAATAACATTTACATCTTGTTAGCACATACTAGATTTCAGCATAATTGAACTAAATACTGCTTTGAGTTGAATGCATTACTTTCTATTCAATGCATTTTGTGATTAGGATGTGTACATAACTACTCAGGATGATTTGGAACTGTATGGATATTGCATGTAGAGTGCTCAGTGCCATGGAATACTGCAATGCAAGCTGAATTCAGTAACCGACCTGGTGCCATTTACACCGGAACAGCCTCTGACATGGTTTGCTTCTGCAAACGCTAAAGATCCACTGGGTAGAAAACGTGATGTTACTGAAAGTAAATTCAGGAACTTCGGTGTAACACTCACAACCTTGGTTGCAGACCACTGTAAATCACATGGTGAGCATAATAATAAGGTTTACATCATTTTAGCACATACTACTTTTCAGCATAATTGAACTCTACACTCCATTGAGTTGAATGAGTTACTTTCTATTCAATACATTTTGTGATAAGGATGTGTACATAACTACTCAGGGTAATTTGAAACTGTATAGGTATTGCATATAGTGTGCTCAGTGCCATGGAATACTCCAATTGAAGCTGAATTCAGTAACCTACCTGGTGCCATTTACACCGGAACAGCCTTTGAGTTGGTTTGGTTCTGCAAACGCTAAAGTACCTCTGGGTAGAAAACGTGATGTTACTGAAAGTAAATTCAGGAACTTCGGTGTAACACTCACAACCTTGGTTGCAGACCACTCTAAATCATATGGTGAGTATAATAATACGGTTTACAACATGTTAGGACATGCTAGTTTTCAGCAAAACTGAACTATACACTTCTTTGAGTTGAATGCATTGCTTTCTCTTCATTGCATTTTGTGATGAGGTTCTTTACATACCTACTCAGGGTGATGTCGAACTGTATAGATATTGCATGTAGAGTACTCAGCACCATGGTATACTCCAATGTAAGCTGTATTCAGTAACCTACCTGGTACCATTTACAGTGGAACAGCCTTTGACTTGGTTTCGTTCTGCAAACACTAAAGTTAAACTTTGTAGATAACGTGATGTTACTGAAATTAACTTCAGCAGTTTAGGTAGCACACTCATAAAATTGGTTGCAGACTACTCTAAATCATATGGTGAGTATAATAATAAGGTATACATCATGTTAGCACATACTAGATTTCAGCATAATTGAACTATATACTGCTTTGAGTTGAATGCATTACTTTCTATTCAATGCATTTTGTGATAAGGATGTGTACATACCAACTCAGGATGATTAGGAACTGTATGGATATTGCATGTAGAGTGCTCAGTGCCATGGAATACTCCAATGCAAGCCGAATTCAGTAACCTGCCTGTTGCCATTTACACCGGAACAGCCTTTGACTTGGTATGGTTCTGCAAAGGGTAAAGATCCACTGGGTGGAAAACGTGATGTTACTGAAAGGAACATTTGGAAATTAAGTGTAACACTCAGAACATTGGCTGCAGACTACACCAAATCACATGGTGAGCATAATAATGTTTAGATCATGTTGGAACATACTAGTTTTCAGCAAAATTTAACAATACACTTCATTGAGTTGAATGCCTTGCTTTCTGTTCAATGCATTTTGTGATAAGGTTGTGTACATAACTACTCAGGATGATTTGGAACCGTTATAGATATTGCATGTAGGGTACTCAGTGCATTGGTATACTCCAATGTAAGCTGAATTCAGTAACGTACCTGGTACCATTTACAGTGGAACAGCCTTTGACTTGGTTTCGTTCTGCAAACGCTAATGTTAAACTTTGTAGATAACGTGATGTTAATGAAAGTAACTTCAGTAGTTTAGGTAGCACACTCATAAAATTGGTTGCAGACTACTCTAACTCATATGGGGAGTATAATAATAACATTTACATCTTGTTAGCACATACTAGATTTCAGCATAATTGAACTAAATACTGCTTTGAGTTGAATGCATTACTTTCTATTCAATGCATTTTGTGATTAGGATGTGTACATAACTACTCAGGATGATTTGGAACTGTATGGATATTGCATGTAGAGTGCTCAGTGCCATGGAATACTGCAATGCAAGCTGAATTCAGTAACCGACCTGGTGCCATTTACACCGGAACAGCCTCTGACATGGTTTGCTTCTGCAAACGCTAAAGATCCACTGGGTAGAAAACGTGATGTTACTGAAAGTAAATTCAGGAACTTCGGTGTAACACTCACAACCTTGGTTGCAGACCACTGTAAATCACATGGTGAGCATAATAATAAGGTTTACATCATTTTAGCACATACTACTTTTCAGCATAATTGAACTCTACACTCCATTGAGTTGAATGAGTTACTTTCTATTCAATACATTTTGTGATAAGGATGTGTACATAACTACTCAGGGTAATTTGAAACTGTATAGGTATTGCATATAGTGTGCTCAGTGCCATGGAATACTCCAATTGAAGCTGAATTCAGTAACCTACCTGGTGCCATTTACACCGGAACAGCCTTTGAGTTGGTTTGGTTCTGCAAACGCTAAAGTACCTCTGGGTAGAAAACGTGATGTTACTGAAAGTAAATTCAGGAACTTCGGTGTAACACTCACAACCTTGGTTGCAGACCACTCTAAATCATATGGTGAGTATAATAATACGGTTTACAACATGTTAGGACATGCTAGTTTTCAGCAAAACTGAACTATACACTTCTTTGAGTTGAATGCATTGCTTTCTCTTCATTGCATTTTGTGATGAGGTTCTTTACATACCTACTCAGGGTGATGTCGAACTGTATAGATATTGCATGTAGAGTACTCAGCACCATGGTATACTCCAATGTAAGCTGTATTCAGTAACCTACCTGGTACCATTTACAGTGGAACAGCCTTTGACTTGGTTTCGTTCTGCAAACACTAAAGTTAAACTTTGTAGATAACGTGATGTTACTGAAATTAACTTCAGCAGTTTAGGTAGCACACTCATAAAATTGGTTGCAGACTACTCTAAATCATATGGTGAGTATAATAATAAGGTTTACATCATGTTAGCACATACTAGATTTCAGCATAATTGAACTATATACTGCTTTGAGTTGAATGCATTACTTTCTATTCAATGCATTTTGTGATAAGGATGTGTACATACCAACTCAGGATGATTAGGAACTGTATGGATATTGCATGTAGAGTGCTCAGTGCCATGGAATACTCCAATGCAAGCCGAATTCAGTAACCTGCCTGTTGCCATTTACACCGGAACAGCCTTTGACTTGGTATGGTTCTGCAAAGGCTAAAGATCCACTGGGTGGAAAACGTGATGTTACTGAAAGGAACTTTTGGAAATTAAGTGTAACACTCAGAACATTGGCTGCAGACTACACCAAATCACATGGTGAGCATAATAATGTTTAGATCATGTTGGAACATACTAGTTTTCAGCAAAATTTAACAATACACTTCATTGAGTTGAATGCCTTGCTTTCTGTTCAATGCATTTTGTGATAAGGTTGTGTACATAACTACTCAGGATGATTTGGAACCGTTATAGATATTGCATGTAGGGTACTCAGTGCATTGGTATACTCCAATGTAAGCTGAATTCAGTAACGTACCTGGTACCATTTACAGTGGAACAGCCTTTGACTTGGTTTCGTTCTGCAAACGCTAATGTTAAACTTTGTAGATAACGTGATGTTAATGAAAGTAACTTCAGTAGTTTAGGTAGCACACTCATAAAATTGGTTGCAGACTACTCTAAATCATATGGGGAGTATAATAATAACATTTACATCTTGTTAGCACATACTAGATTTCAGCATAATTGAACTAAATACTGCTTTGAGTTGAATGCATTACTTTCTATTCAATGCATTTTGTGATTAGGATGTGTACATAACTACTCAGGATGATTTGGAACTGTATAGATATTGCATGTAGGGTACTCAGTGCATTGGTATACTCCAATGTAAGCTGAATTCAGTAACATACCTGGTACCATTTACAGTGGAACAGCCTTTGACTTGGTTTCGTTCTGCAAACGCCAATGTCAAAGAGTGTAGAAAACGTGATGTTACTGAAAGTAACTTCCGGAGCTTAGGTAGCACACTCATAGAATTGGTTGCAGACTATTCGAAATCACATGATGAGTATAATAATAAGGTTTACAACATCTTAGCACATTCTAGTCTTCAGCATAATTGAACTATACACTGCATTGAGTTGAATGCATTACTTTCTATTCAATGCTTTTTGTGATAAGGATGTGTACATAACTACTCAGGATGATTAGGAACTGTATGGATATTGCATGTAGAGTGCTCAGTGCCATGGAATACTGCAATGCAAGCTGAATTCAGTAACCGACCTGGTGCCATTTACACCGGAACAGCCTCTGACATGGTTTGCTTCTGCAAACGCTAAAGATCCACTGGGTAGAAAACGTGATGTTACTGAAAGTAAATTCAGGAACTTCGGTGTAACACTCACAACCTTGGTTGCAGACCACTCTAAATCATATGGTGAGTATAATAATACGGTTTACAACATGTTAGGACATGCTAGTTTTCAGCAAAACTGAACTATACACTTCTTTGAGTTGAATGCATTGCTTTCTCTTCATTGCATTTTGTGATGAGGTTCTTTACATACCTACTCAGGGTGATGTCGAACTGTATAGATATTGCATGTAGAGTACTCAGCACCATGGTATACTCCAATGTAAGCTGTATTCAGTAACCTACCTGGTACCATTTACAGTGGAACAGCCTTTGACTTGGTTTCGTTCTGCAAACACTAAAGTTAAACTTTGTAGATAACGTGATGTTACTGAAATTAACTTCAGCAGTTTAGGTAGCACACTCATAAAATTGGTTGCAGACTACTCTAAATCATATGGTGAGTATAATAATAAGGTTTACATCATGTTAGCACATACTAGATTTCAGCATAATTGAACTATATACTGCTTTGAGTTGAATGCATTACTTTCTATTCAATGCATTTTGTGATTAGGATGTGTACATAACTACTCAGGATGATTTGGAACTGTATAGATATTGCATGTAGGGTACTCAGTGCATTGGTATACTCCAATGTAAGCTGAATTCAGTAACATACCTGGTACCATTTACAGTGGAACAGCCTTTGACTTGGTTTCGTTCTGCAAACGCCAATGTCAAAGAGTGTAGAAAACGTGATGTTACTGAAAGTAACTTCCGGAGCTTAGGTAGCACACTCATAGAATTGGTTGCAGACTATTCGAAATCACATGATGAGTATAATAATAAGGTTTACAACATCTTAGCACATTCTAGTCTTCAGCATAATTGAACTATACACTGCATTGAGTTGAATGCATTACTTTCTATTCAATGCTTTTTGTGATAAGGATGTGTACATAACTACTCAGGATGATTAGGAACTGTATGGATATTGCATGTAGAGTGCTCAGTGCCATGGAATACTGCAATGCAAGCTGAATTCAGTAACCGACCTGGTGCCATTTACACCGGAACAGCCTCTGACATGGTTTGCTTCTGCAAACGCTAAAGATCCACTGGGTAGAAAACGTGATGTTACTGAAAGTAAATTCAGGAACTTCGGTGTAACACTCACAACATTGGTTGCAGACCACTCTAAATCATATGGTGAGTATAATAATATGGTTTACAACATGTTAGCACATGCTAGTTTTCAGCAAAACTGAACTAGACACTTCTTTGAGTTGAATGCATTGCTTTCTCTTCATTGCATTTTGTGATGAGGTTGTTTACATACCTGCTCAGGGTGATGTCGAACTGTATAGATATTGCATGTAGAGTACTCAGTACCATAGTATACACCAATGTAAGCTGTATTCAGTAACCTACCTGGTACCATTTACAGTGGAACAGCCTTTGACTTGGTTTCGTTCTGCAAACGCTAAAGTTAAACTTTGTAGATAACGTGATGTTACTGAAAGGAACTTTTGGAAATTAAGTGTAACACTCAGAACATTGGTTGCAGACTACTGTAAATCACATGGTGAGCATAATAATAAGGTTTACATCATTTTAGCACATACTACTTTTCAGCATAATTGAACTCTACACTCCATTGAGTTGAATGAGTTACTTTCTATTCAATACATTTTGTGATAAGGATGTGTACATAACTACTCAGGGTAATTTGAAACTGTATAGGTATTGCATATAGTGTGCTCAGTGCCATGGAATACTCCAATTGAAGCTGAATTCAGTAACCTACCTGGTGCCATTTACACCGGAACAGCCTTTGAGTTGGTTTGGTTCTGCAAACGCTAAAGTACCTCTGGGTAGAAAACGTGATGTTACTGAAAGTAAATTCAGGAACTTCGGTGTAACACTCACAACCTTGGTTGCAGACCACTCTACATCATATGGTGAGTATAATAATACGGTTTACAACATGTTAGGACATGCTAGTTTTCAGCAAAACTGAACTATACACTTCTTTGAGTTGAATGCATTGCTTTCTCTTCATTGCATTTTGTGATGAGGTTCTTTACATACCTACTCAGGGTGATGTCGAACTGTATAGATATTGCATGTAGAGTACTCAGCACCATGGTATACTCCAATGTAAGCTGTATTCAGTAACCTACCTGGTACCATTTACAGTGGAACAGCCTTTGACTTGGTTTCGTTCTGCAAACACTAAAGTTAAACTTTGTAGATAACGTGATGTTACTGAAATTAACTTCAGCAGTTTAGGTAGCACACTCATAAAATTGGTTGCAGACTACTCTAAATCATATGGTGAGTATAATAATAAGGTTTACATCATGTTAGCACATACTAGATTTCAGCATAATTGAACTATATACTGCTTTGAGTTGAATGCATTACTTTCTATTCAATGCATTTTGTGATTAGGATGTGTACATAACTACTCAGGATGATTTGGAACTGTATAGATATTGCATGTAGGGTACTCAGTGCATTGGTATACTCCAATGTAAGCTGAATTCAGTAACATACCTGGTACCATTTACAGTGGAACAGCCTTTGACTTGGTTTCGTTCTGCAAACGCCAATGTCAAAGAGTGTAGAAAACGTGATGTTACTGAAAGTAACTTCCGGAGCTTAGGTAGCACACTCATAGAATTGGTTGCAGACTATTCGAAATCACATGATGAGTATAATAATAAGGTTTACAACATCTTAGCACATTCTAGTCTTCAGCATAATTGAACTATACACTGCATTGAGTTGAATGCATTACTTTCTATTCAATGCTTTTTGTGATAAGGATGTGTACATAACTACTCAGGATGATTAGGAACTGTATGGATATTGCATGTAGAGTGCTCAGTGCCATGGAATACTGCAATGCAAGCTGAATTCAGTAACCGACCTGGTGCCATTTACACCGGAACAGCCTCTGACATGGTTTGCTTCTGCAAACGCTAAAGATCCACTGGGTAGAAAACGTGATGTTACTGAAAGTAAATTCAGGAACTTCGGTGTAACACTCACAACATTGGTTGCAGACCACTCTAAATCATATGGTGAGTATAATAATATGGTTTACAACATGTTAGCACATGCTAGTTTTCAGCAAAACTGAACTAGACACTTCTTTGAGTTGAATGCATTGCTTTCTCTTCATTGCATTTTGTGATGAGGTTGTTTACATACCTGCTCAGGGTGATGTCGAACTGTATAGATATTGCATGTAGAGTACTCAGTACCATAGTATACACCAATGTAAGCTGTATTCAGTAACCTACCTGGTACCATTTACAGTGGAACAGCCTTTGACTTGGTTTCGTTCTGCAAACGCTAAAGTTAAACTTTGTAGATAACGTGATGTTACTGAAAGGAACTTTTGGAAATTAAGTGTAACACTCAGAACATTGGTTGCAGACTACTGTAAATCACATGGTGAGCATAATAATAAGGTTTACATCATTTTAGCACATACTACTTTTCAGCATAATTGAACTCTACACTCCATTGAGTTGAATGAGTTACTTTCTATTCAATACATTTTGTGATAAGGATGTGTACATAACTACTCAGGGTAATTTGAAACTGTATAGGTATTGCATATAGTGTGCTCAGTGCCATGGAATACTCCAATTGAAGCTGAATTCAGTAACCTACCTGGTGCCATTTACACCGGAACAGCCTTTGAGTTGGTTTGGTTCTGCAAACGCTAAAGTACCTCTGGGTAGAAAACGTGATGTTACTGAAAGTAAATTCAGGAACTTCGGTGTAACACTCACAACCTTGGTTGCAGACCACTCTACATCATATGGTGAGTATAATAATACGGTTTACAACATGTTAGGACATGCTAGTTTTCAGCAAAACTGAACTATACACTTCTTTGAGTTGAATGCATTGCTTTCTCTTCATTGCATTTTGTGATGAGGTTCTTTACATACCTACTCAGGGTGATGTCGAACTGTATAGATATTGCATGTAGAGTACTCAGCACCATGGTATACTCCAATGTAAGCTGTATTCAGTAACCTACCTGGTACCATTTACAGTGGAACAGCCTTTGACTTGGTTTCGTTCTGCAAACACTAAAGTTAAACTTTGTAGATAACGTGATGTTACTGAAATTAACTTCAGCAGTTTAGGTAGCACACTCATAAAATTGGTTGCAGACTACTCTAAATCATATGGTGAGTATAATAATAAGGTTTACATCATGTTAGCACATACTAGATTTCAGCATAATTGAACTATATACTGCTTTGAGTTGAATGCATTACTTTCTATTCAATGCATTTTGTGATAAGGATGTGTACATACCAACTCAGGATGATTAGGAACTGTATGGATATTGCATGTAGAGTGCTCAGTGCCATGGAATACTCCAATGCAAGCCGAATTCAGTAACCTGCCTGTTGCCATTTACACCGGAACAGCCTTTGACTTGGTATGGTTCTGCAAAGGCTAAAGATCCACTGGGTGGAAAACGTGATGTTACTGAAAGGAACTTTTGGAAATTAAGTGTAACACTCAGAACATTGGCTGCAGACTACACCAAATCACATGGTGAGCATAATAATGTTTAGATCATGTTGGAACATACTAGTTTTCAGCAAAATTTAACAATACACTTCATTGAGTTGAATGCCTTGCTTTCTGTTCAATGCATTTTGTGATAAGGTTGTGTACATAACTACTCAGGATGATTTGGAACCGTTATAGATATTGCATGTAGGGTACTCAGTGCATTGGTATACTCCAATGTAAGCTGAATTCAGTAACGTACCTGGTACCATTTACAGTGGAACAGCCTTTGACTTGGTTTCGTTCTGCAAACGCTAATGTTAAACTTTGTAGATAACGTGATGTTAATGAAAGTAACTTCAGTAGTTTAGGTAGCACACTCATAAAATTGGTTGCAGACTACTCTAAATCATATTGGGAGTATAATAATAACATTTACATCTTGTTAGCACATACTAGATTTCAGCATAATTGAACTAAATACTGCTTTGAGTTGAATGCATTACTTTCTATTCAATGCATTTTGTGATTAGGATGTGTACATAACTACTCAGGATGATTTGGAACTGTATAGATATTGCATGTAGGGTACTCAGTGCATTGGTATACTCCAATGTAAGCTGAATTCAGTAACATACCTGGTACCATTAACAGTGGAACAGCCTTTGACTTGGTTTCGTTCTGCAATCGCCAATGTCAAACAGTGTAGAAAACGTGATGTTACTGAAAGTAACTTCCGGAGCTTAGGTAGCACACTCATAAAATTGGTTGCAGACTATTCTAAATCACATGATGAGTATAATAATAAGGTTTACAACATCTTAGCACATTCTAGTCTTCAGCATAATTGAACTATCCACTGCATTGAGTTGAATGCATTACTTTCTATTGAAAGCATTTTGTGATAAATTTGTGTACATAATTACTCAGGCTGATTTGCAACTGTAGAGATATTGCATGTAGAGTGCTCAGTGCCATGGAATACTGCAATGCAAGCTTAATTCAGTAACCGACCTGGTGCCATTTACACCGGAACAGCCTCTGTCATGGTTTGCTTCTGCAAACGTTAAAATTCACTGGGTAGAAAACGTGATGTTACTGAACGTAACTTCTGGAAATTAGGTGTAACACTCCGAACATTGGTTGCAGTCTACTCTAAATCGCATGGTGAGCATAATAATAAGGTTTACATCATGTTACCACATACTAGTTTTCAGCATAATTGAACTATACCATTGAGTTGAATGCGTTACTTTCTATTCATTGCATTTTGTGTATATAACTACTCAGGATGATGTGGACCTGTATAGATATTGCATGTAGAGTACTCAGTGCCATGGTGTACTCCAATGCAAGATGAATTCAGTAACCTATCTGGTACCATTTACAGTGGAACAGCCTTTGACTTGGTTTCGTTCTGCAAACGCTAATGTTAAACTTTGTAGATAACGTGATGTTAATGAAAGTAACTTCAGTAGTTTAGGTAGCACACTCATAAAATTGGTTGCAGACTACTCTAAATCATATGGGGAGTATAATAATAACATTTACATCTTGTTAGCACATACTAGATTTCAGCATAATTGAACTAAATACTGCTTTGAGTTGAATGCATTACTTTCTATTCAATGCATTTTGTGATTAGGATGTGTACATAACTACTCAGGATGATTTGGAACTGTATAGATATTGCATGTAGGGTACTCAGTGCATTGGTATACTCCAATGTAAGCTGAATTCAGTAACATACCTGGTACCATTTACAGTGGAACAGCCTTTGACTTGGTTTCGTTCTGCAAAGGCCAATGTCAAAGAGTGTAGAAAACGTGATGTTACTGAAAGTAACTTCCGGAGCTTAGGTAGCACACTCATAGAATTGGTTGCAGACTATTCGAAATCACATGATGAGTATAATAATAAGGTTTACAACATCTTAGCACATTCTAGTCTTCAGCATAATTGAACTATACACTGCATTGAGTTGAATGCATTACTTTCTATTCAATGCTTTTTGTGATAAGGATGTGTACATAACTACTCAGGATGATTAGGAACTGTATGGATATTGCATGTAGAGTGCTCAGTGCCATGGAATACTGCAATGCAAGCTGAATTCAGTAACCGACCTGGTGCCATTTACACCGGAACAGCCTCTGACATGGTTTGCTTCTGCAAACGCTAAAGATCCACTGGGTAGAAAACGTGATGTTACTGAAAGTAAATTCAGGAACTTCGGTGTAACACTCACAACCTTGGTTGCAGACCACTCTAAATCATATGGTGAGTATAATAATACGGTTTACAACATGTTAGGACATGCTAGTTTTCAGCAAAACTGAACTATACACTTCTTTGAGTTGAATGCATTGCTTTCTCTTCATTGCATTTTGTGATGAGGTTCTTTACATACCTACTCAGGGTGATGTCGAACTGTATAGATATTGCATGTAGAGTACTCAGCACCATGGTATACTCCAATGTAAGCTGTATTCAGTAACCTACCTGGTACCATTTACAGTGGAACAGCCTTTGACTTGGTTTCGTTCTGCAAACACTAAAGTTAAACTTTGTAGATAAC
Organism: Hypanus sabinus; assembly: GCF_030144855.1. NCBI lineage: Eukaryota > Metazoa > Chordata > Chondrichthyes > Myliobatiformes > Dasyatidae > Hypanus > Hypanus sabinus. Next base: position 57,078,313 of record NC_082724.1, on the reverse strand, counting down.
GTGATGTTACTGAAATTAACTTCAGCAGTTTAGGTAGCACACTCATAAAATTGGTTGCAGACTACTCTAAATCATATGGTGAGTATAATAATAAGGTTTACATCATGTTAGCACATACTAGATTTCAGCATAATTGAACTATATACTGCTTTGAGTTGAATGCATTACTTTCTATTCAATGCATTTTGTGATTAGGATGTGTACATAACTACTCAGGATGATTTGGAACTGTATAGATATTGCATGTAGGGTACTCAGTGCATTGGTATACTCCAATGTAAGCTGAATTCAGTAACATACCTGGTACCATTTACAGTGGAACAGCCTTTGACTTGGTTTCGTTCTGCAAACGCCAATGTCAAAGAGTGTAGAAAACGTGATGTTACTGAAAGTAACTTCCGGAGCTTAGGTAGCACACTCATAGAATTGGTTGCAGACTATTCGAAATCACATGATGAGTATAATAATAAGGTTTACAACATCTTAGCACATTCTAGTCTTCAGCATAATTGAACTATACACTGCATTGAGTTGAATGCATTACTTTCTATTCAATGCTTTTTGTGATAAGGATGTGTACATAACTACTCAGGATGATTAGGAACTGTATGGATATTGCATGTAGAGTGCTCAGTGCCATGGAATACTGCAATGCAAGCTGAATTCAGTAACCGACCTGGTGCCATTTACACCGGAACAGCCTCTGACATGGTTTGCTTCTGCAAACGCTAAAGATCCACTGGGTAGAAAACGTGATGTTACTGAAAGTAAATTCAGGAACTTCGGTGTAACACTCACAACATTGGTTGCAGACCACTCTAAATCATATGGTGAGTATAATAATATGGTTTACAACATGTTAGCACATGCTAGTTTTCAGCAAAACTGAACTAGACACTTCTTTGAGTTGAATGCATTGCTTTCTCTTCATTGCATTTTGTGATGAGGTTGTTTACATACCTGCTCAGGGTGATGTCGAACTGTATAGATATTGCATGTAGAGTACTCAGTACCATAGTATACACCAATGTAAGCTGTATTCAGTAACCTACCTGGTACCATTTACAGTGGAACAGCCTTTGACTTGGTTTCGTTCTGCAAACGCTAAAGTTAAACTTTGTAGATAACGTGATGTTACTGAAAGGAACTTTTGGAAATTAAGTGTAACACTCAGAACATTGGTTGCAGACTACTGTAAATCACATGGTGAGCATAATAATAAGGTTTACATCATTTTAGCACATACTACTTTTCAGCATAATTGAACTCTACACTCCATTGAGTTGAATGAGTTACTTTCTATTCAATACATTTTGTGATAAGGATGTGTACATAACTACTCAGGGTAATTTGAAACTGTATAGGTATTGCATATAGTGTGCTCAGTGCCATGGAATACTCCAATTGAAGCTGAATTCAGTAACCTACCTGGTGCCATTTACACCGGAACAGCCTTTGAGTTGGTTTGGTTCTGCAAACGCTAAAGTACCTCTGGGTAGAAAACGTGATGTTACTGAAAGTAAATTCAGGAACTTCGGTGTAACACTCACAACCTTGGTTGCAGACCACTCTACATCATATGGTGAGTATAATAATACGGTTTACAACATGTTAGGACATGCTAGTTTTCAGCAAAACTGAACTATACACTTCTTTGAGTTGAATGCATTGCTTTCTCTTCATTGCATTTTGTGATGAGGTTCTTTACATACCTACTCAGGGTGATGTCGAACTGTATAGATATTGCATGTAGAGTACTCAGCACCATGGTATACTCCAATGTAAGCTGTATTCAGTAACCTACCTGGTACCATTTACAGTGGAACAGCCTTTGACTTGGTTTCGTTCTGCAAACACTAAAGTTAAACTTTGTAGATAACGTGATGTTACTGAAATTAACTTCAGCAGTTTAGGTAGCACACTCATAAAATTGGTTGCAGACTACTCTAAATCATATGGTGAGTATAATAATAAGGTTTACATCATGTTAGCACATACTAGATTTCAGCATAATTGAACTATATACTGCTTTGAGTTGAATGCATTACTTTCTATTCAATGCATTTTGTGATAAGGATGTGTACATACCAACTCAGGATGATTAGGAACTGTATGGATATTGCATGTAGAGTGCTCAGTGCCATGGAATACTCCAATGCAAGCCGAATTCAGTAACCTGCCTGTTGCCATTTACACCGGAACAGCCTTTGACTTGGTATGGTTCTGCAAAGGCTAAAGATCCACTGGGTGGAAAACGTGATGTTACTGAAAGGAACTTTTGGAAATTAAGTGTAACACTCAGAACATTGGCTGCAGACTACACCAAATCACATGGTGAGCATAATAATGTTTAGATCATGTTGGAACATACTAGTTTTCAGCAAAATTTAACAATACACTTCATTGAGTTGAATGCCTTGCTTTCTGTTCAATGCATTTTGTGATAAGGTTGTGTACATAACTACTCAGGATGATTTGGAACCGTTATAGATATTGCATGTAGGGTACTCAGTGCATTGGTATACTCCAATGTAAGCTGAATTCAGTAACGTACCTGGTACCATTTACAGTGGAACAGCCTTTGACTTGGTTTCGTTCTGCAAACGCTAATGTTAAACTTTGTAGATAACGTGATGTTAATGAAAGTAACTTCAGTAGTTTAGGTAGCACACTCATAAAATTGGTTGCAGACTACTCTAAATCATATTGGGAGTATAATAATAACATTTACATCTTGTTAGCACATACTAGATTTCAGCATAATTGAACTAAATACTGCTTTGAGTTGAATGCATTACTTTCTATTCAATGCATTTTGTGATTAGGATGTGTACATAACTACTCAGGATGATTTGGAACTGTATAGATATTGCATGTAGGGTACTCAGTGCATTGGTATACTCCAATGTAAGCTGAATTCAGTAACATACCTGGTACCATTAACAGTGGAACAGCCTTTGACTTGGTTTCGTTCTGCAAACGCCAATGTCAAAGAGTGTAGAAAACGTGATGTTACTGAAAGTAACTTCCGGAGCTTAGGTAGCACACTCATAGAATTGGTTGCAGACTATTCGAAATCACATGATGAGTATAATAATAAGGTTTACAACATCTTAGCACATTCTAGTCTTCAGCATAATTGAACTATACACTGCATTGAGTTGAATGCATTACTTTCTATTCAATGCTTTTTGTGATAAGGATGTGTACATAACTACTCAGGATGATTAGGAACTGTATGGATATTGCATGTAGAGTGCTCAGTGCCATGGAATACTGCAATGCAAGCTGAATTCAGTAACCGACCTGGTGCCATTTACACCGGAACAGCCTCTGACATGGTTTGCTTCTGCAAACGCTAAAGATCCACTGGGTAGAAAACGTGATGTTACTGAAAGTAAATTCAGGAACTTCGGTGTAACACTCACAACATTGGTTGCAGACCACTCTAAATCATATGGTGAGTATAATAATATAGTTTACAACATGTTAGCACATGCTAGTTATCAGCAAAACTGAACTATACACTTCTTTGAGTTGAATGCATTGCTTTCTCTTCATTGCATTTTGTGATGAGGTTCTTTACATACCTGCTCAGGGTGATGTCGAACTGTATAGATATTGCATGTAGAGTACTCAGTACGATAGTATACACCAATGTAAGCTGTATTCAGTAACCTACCTGGTACCATTTACAGTGGAACAGCCTTTGACTTGGTTTCGTTCTGCAAACGCTAAAGTTAAACTTTGTAGATAACGTGATGTTACTGAAAGGAACTTTTGGAAATTAAGTGTAACACTCAGAACATTGGTTGCAGACTACTGTAAATCACATGGTGAGCATAATAATAAGGTTTACATCATTTTAGCACATACTACTTTTCAGCATAATTGAACTCTACACTCCATTGAGTTGAATGAGTTACTTTCTATTCAATACATTTTGTGATAAGGATGTGTACATAACTACTCAGGGTAATTTGAAACTGTATAGGTATTGCATATAGTGTGCTCAGTGCCATGGAATACTCCAATTGAAGCTGAATTCAGTAACCTACCTGGTGCCATTTACACCGGAACAGCCTTTGAGTTGGTTTGGTTCTGCAAACGCTAAAGTACCTCTGGGTAGAAAACGTGATGTTACTGAAAGTAAATTCAGGAACTTCGGTGTAACACTCACAACCTTGGTTGCAGACCACTCTACATCATATGGTGAGTATAATAATACGGTTTACAACATGTTAGGACATGCTAGTTTTCAGCAAAACTGAACTATACACTTCTTTGAGTTGAATGCATTGCTTTCTCTTCATTGCATTTTGTGATGAGGTTCTTTACATACCTACTCAGGGTGATGTCGAACTGTATAGATATTGCATGTAGAGTACTCAGCACCATGGTATACTCCAATGTAAGCTGTATTCAGTAACCTACCTGGTACCATTTACAGTGGAACAGCCTTTGACTTGGTTTCGTTCTGCAAACACTAAAGTTAAACTTTGTAGATAACGTGATGTTACTGAAATTAACTTCAGCAGTTTAGGTAGCACACTCATAAAATTGGTTGCAGACTACTCTAAATCATATGGTGAGTATAATAATAAGGTTTACATCATGTTAGCACATACTAGATTTCAGCATAATTGAACTATATACTGCTTTGAGTTGAATGCATTACTTTCTATTCAATGCATTTTGTGATAAGGATGTGTACATACCAACTCAGGATGATTAGGAACTGTATGGATATTGCATGTAGAGTGCTCAGTGCCATGGAATACTCCAATGCAAGCCGAATTCAGTAACCTGCCTGTTGCCATTTACACCGGAACAGCCTTTGACTTGGTATGGTTCTGCAAAGGCTAAAGATCCACTGGGTGGAAAACGTGATGTTACTGAAAGGAACTTTTGGAAATTAAGTGTAACACTCAGAACATTGGCTGCAGACTACACCAAATCACATGGTGAGCATAATAATGTTTAGATCATGTTGGAACATACTAGTTTTCAGCAAAATTTAACAATACACTTCATTGAGTTGAATGCCTTGCTTTCTGTTCAATGCATTTTGTGATAAGGTTGTGTACATAACTACTCAGGATGATTTGGAACCGTTATAGATATTGCATGTAGGGTACTCAGTGCATTGGTATACTCCAATGTAAGCTGAATTCAGTAACGTACCTGGTACCATTTACAGTGGAACAGCCTTTGACTTGGTTTCGTTCTGCAAACGCTAATGTTAAACTTTGTAGATAACGTGATGTTAATGAAAGTAACTTCAGTAGTTTAGGTAGCACACTCATAAAATTGGTTGCAGACTACTCTAAATCATATTGGGAGTATAATAATAACATTTACATCTTGTTAGCACATACTAGATTTCAGCATAATTGAACTAAATACTGCTTTGAGTTGAATGCATTACTTTCTATTCAATGCATTTTGTGATTAGGATGTGTACATAACTACTCAGGATGATTTGGAACTGTATAGATATTGCATGTAGGGTACTCAGTGCATTGGTATACTCCAATGTAAGCTGAATTCAGTAACATACCTGGTACCATTAACAGTGGAACAGCCTTTGACTTGGTTTCGTTCTGCAAACGCCAATGTCAAAGAGTGTAGAAAACGTGATGTTACTGAAAGTAACTTCCGGAGCTTAGGTAGCACACTCATAGAATTGGTTGCAGACTATTCGAAATCACATGATGAGTATAATAATAAGGTTTACAACATCTTAGCACATTCTAGTCTTCAGCATAATTGAACTATACACTGCATTGAGTTGAATGCATTACTTTCTATTCAATGCTTTTTGTGATAAGGATGTGTACATAACTACTCAGGATGATTAGGAACTGTATGGATATTGCATGTAGAGTGCTCAGTGCCATGGAATACTGCAATGCAAGCTGAATTCAGTAACCGACCTGGTGCCATTTACACCGGAACAGCCTCTGACATGGTTTGCTTCTGCAAACGCTAAAGATCCACTGGGTAGAAAACGTGATGTTACTGAAAGTAAATTCAGGAACTTCGGTGTAACACTCACAACATTGGTTGCAGACCACTCTAAATCATATGGTGAGTATAATAATATAGTTTACAACATGTTAGCACATGCTAGTTATCAGCAAAACTGAACTATACACTTCTTTGAGTTGAATGCATTGCTTTCTCTTCATTGCATTTTGTGATGAGGTTCTTTACATACCTGCTCAGGGTGATGTCGAACTGTATAGATATTGCATGTAGAGTACTCAGTACGATAGTATACACCAATGTAAGCTGTATTCAGTAACCTACCTGGTACCATTTACAGTGGAACAGCCTTTGACTTGGTTTCGTTCTGCAAACGCTAAAGTTAAACTTTGTAGATAACGTGATGTTACTGAAAGGAACTTTTGGAAATTAAGTGTAACACTCAGAACATTGGTTGCAGACTACTGTAAATCACATGGTGAGCATAATAATAAGGTTTACATCATTTTAGCACATACTAGTTTTCAGCATAATTGAACTGTACACTCCATTGAGTTGAATGAGTTACTTTCTATTCAATACATTTTGTGATAAGGATGTGTACATAACTACTCAGGGTAATTTGAAACTGTATAGGTATTGCATATAGTGTGCTCAGTGCCATGGAATACTCCAATTGAAGCTGAATTCAGTAACCTACCTGGTGCCATTTACACCGGAACAGCCTTTGAGTTGGTTTGGTTCTGCAAATGCTAAAGTACCTCTGGGTAGAAAACGTGATGTTACTGAAAGTAAATTCAGGAACTTCGGTGTAACACTCACAACCTTGGTTGCAGACCACTCTAAATCATATGGTGAGTATAATAATACGGTTTACAACATGTTAGGACATGCTAGTTTTCAGCAAAACTGAACTATACACTTCTTTGAGTTGAATGCATTGCTTTCTCTTCATTGCATTTTGTGATGAGGTTCTTTACATACCTACTCAGGGTGATGTCGAACTGTATAGATATTGCATGTAGAGTACTCAGCACCATGGTATACTCCAATGTAAGCTGTATTCAGTAACCTACCTGGTACCATTTACAGTGGAACAGCCTTTGACTTGGTTTCGTTCTGCAAACACTAAAGTTAAACTTTGTAGATAACGTGATGTTACTGAAATTAACTTCAGCAGTTTAGGTAGCACACTCATAAAATTGGTTGCAGACTACTCTAAATCATATGGTGAGTATAATAATAAGGTTTACATCATGTTAGCACATACTAGATTTCAGCATAATTGAACTATATACTGCTTTGAGTTGAATGCATTACTTTCTATTCAATGCATTTTGTGATAAGGATGTGTACATACCAACTCAGGATGATTAGGAACTGTATGGATATTGCATGTAGAGTGCTCAGTGCCATGGAATACTCCAATGCAAGCCGAATTCAGTAACCTGCCTGTTGCCATTTACACCGGAACAGCCTTTGACTTGGTATGGTTCTGCAAAGGCTAAAGATCCACTGGGTGGAAAACGTGATGTTACTGAAAGGAACTTTTGGAAATTAAGTGTAACACTCAGAACATTGGCTGCAGACTACACCAAATCACATGGTGAGCATAATAATGTTTAGATCATGTTGGAACATACTAGTTTTCAGCAAAATTTAACAATACACTTCATTGAGTTGAATGCCTTGCTTTCTGTTCAATGCATTTTGTGATAAGGTTGTGTACATAACTACTCAGGATGATTTGGAACCGTTATAGATATTGCATGTAGGGTACTCAGTGCATTGGTATACTCCAATGTAAGCTGAATTCAGTAACGTACCTGGTACCATTTACAGTGGAACAGCCTTTGACTTGGTTTCGTTCTGCAAACGCTAATGTTAAACTTTGTAGATAACGTGATGTTAATGAAAGTAACTTCAGTAGTTTAGGTAGCACACTCATAAAATTGGTTGCAGACTACTCTAAATCATATTGGGAGTATAATAATAACATTTACATCTTGTTAGCACATACTAGATTTCAGCATAATTGAACTAAATACTGCTTTGAGTTGAATGCATTACTTTCTATTCAATGCATTTTGTGATTAGGATGTGTACATAACTACTCAGGATGATTTGGAACTGTATAGATATTGCATGTAGGGTACTCAGTGCATTGGTATACTCCAATGTAAGCTGAATTCAGTAACATACCTGGTACCATTAACAGTGGAACAGCCTTTGACTTGGTTTCGTTCTGCAAACGCCAATGTCAAAGAGTGTAGAAAACGTGATGTTACTGAAAGTAACTTCCGGAGCTTAGGTAGCACACTCATAGAATTGGTTGCAGACTATTCGAAATCACATGATGAGTATAATAATAAGGTTTACAACATCTTAGCACATTCTAGTCTTCAGCATAATTGAACTATACACTGCATTGAGTTGAATGCATTACTTTCTATTCAATGCTTTTTGTGATAAGGATGTGTACATAACTACTCAGGATGATTAGGAACTGTATGGATATTGCATGTAGAGTGCTCAGTGCCATGGAATACTGCAATGCAAGCTGAATTCAGTAACCGACCTGGTGCCATTTACACCGGAACAGCCTCTGACATGGTTTGCTTCTGCAAACGCTAAAGATCCACTGGGTAGAAAACGTGATGTTACTGAAAGTAAATTCAGGAACTTCGGTGTAACACTCACAACATTGGTTGCAGACCACTCTAAATCATATGGTGAGTATAATAATATAGTTTACAACATGTTAGCACATGCTAGTTATCAGCAAAACTGAACTATACACTTCTTTGAGTTGAATGCATTGCTTTCTCTTCATTGCATTTTGTGATGAGGTTCTTTACATACCTGCTCAGGGTGATGTCGAACTGTATAGATATTGCATGTAGAGTACTCAGTACGATAGTATACACCAATGTAAGCTGTATTCAGTAACCTACCTGGTACCATTTACAGTGGAACAGCCTTTGACTTGGTTTCGTTCTGCAAACGCTAAAGTTAAACTTTGTAGATAACGTGATGTTACTGAAAGGAACTTTTGGAAATTAAGTGTAACACTCAGAACATTGGTTGCAGACTACTGTAAATCACATGGTGAGCATAATAATAAGGTTTACATCATTTTAGCACATACTAGTTTTCAGCATAATTGAACTGTACACTCCATTGAGTTGAATGAGTTACTTTCTATTCAATACATTTTGTGATAAGGATGTGTACATAACTACTCAGGGTAATTTGAAACTGTATAGGTATTGCATATAGTGTGCTCAGTGCCATGGAATACTCCAATTGAAGCTGAATTCAGTAACCTACCTGGTGCCATTTACACCGGAACAGCCTTTGAGTTGGTTTGGTTCTGCAAATGCTAAAGTACCTCTGGGTAGAAAACGTGATGTTACTGAAAGTAAATTCAGGAACTTCGGTGTAACACTCACAACCTTGGTTGCAGACCACTCTAAATCATATGGTGAGTATAATAATACGGTTTACAACATGTTAGGACATGCTAGTTTTCAGCAAAACTGAACTATACACTTCTTTGAGTTGAATGCATTGCTTTCTCTTCATTGCATTTTGTGATGAGGTTCTTTACATACCTACTCAGGGTGATGTCGAACTGTATAGATATTGCATGTAGAGTACTCAGCACCATGGTATACTCCAATGTAAGCTGTATTCAGTAACCTACCTGGTACCATTTACAGTGGAACAGCCTTTGACTTGGTTTCGTTCTGCAAACACTAAAGTTAAACTTTGTAGATAACGTGATGTTACTGAAATTAACTTCAGCAGTTTAGGTAGCACACTCATAAAATTGGTTGCAGACTACTCTAAATCATATGGTGAGTATAATAATAAGGTTTACATCATGTTAGCACATACTAGATTTCAGCATAATTGAACTATATACTGCTTTGAGTTGAATGCATTACTTTCTATTCAATGCATTTTGTGATAAGGATGTGTACATACCAACTCAGGATGATTAGGAACTGTATGGATATTGCATGTAGAGTGCTCAGTGCCATGGAATACTCCAATGCAAGCCGAATTCAGTAACCTGCCTGTTGCCATTTACACTGGAACAGCCTTTGACTTGGTTTGGTTCTGCAAAGGCTAAAGATCCACTGAGTGGAAAACGTGATGTTACTGAAAGGAACTTTTGGAAATTAAGTGTAACACTCAGAACATTGGCTGCAGACTGCACCAAATCACATGGTGAGCATAATAATGTTTAGATCATGTTGGAACATACTAGTTTTCAGCAAAATTTAACAATATACTTCATTGAGTTGAATGCCTTGCCTTCTGTTCAATGCATTTTGTGATAAGGTTGTGTACATAACTACTCAGGATGATTTGGAACTGTTATAGATATTGCATGTAGGGTACTCAGTGCATTGGTATACTCCAATGTAAGCTGAATTCAGTAACGTACCTGGTACCATTTATAGTGGAACATCCTTTGACTTGGTTTCGTTCTGCAATCGCCAATGTCAAACAGTGTAGAAAACGTGATGTTACTGAAAGTAACTTCCGGAGCTTAGGTAGCACACTCATAAAATTGGTTGCAGACTATTCTAAATCACATGATGAGTATAATAATAAGGTTTACAACATCTTAGCACATTCTAGTCTTCAGCATAATTGAACTATCCACTGCATTGAGTTGAATGCATTACTTTCTATTGAAAGCATTTTGTGATAAATTTGTGTACATAATTACTCAGGCTGATTTGCAACTGTAGAGATATTGCATGTAGAGTGCTCAGTGCCATGGAATACTGCAATGCAAGCTTAATTCAGTAACCGACCTGGTGCCATTTACACCGGAACAGCCTCTGTCATGGTTTGCTTCTGCAAACGTTAAAATTCACTGGGTAGAAAACGTGATGTTACTGAACGTAACTTCTGGAAATTAGGTGTAACACTCCGAACATTGGTTGCAGTCTACTCTAAATCGCATGGTGAGCATAATAATAAGGTTTACATCATGTTACCACATACTAGTTTTCAGCATAATTGAACTATACCATTGAGTTGAATGCGTTACTTTCTATTCATTGCATTTTGTGTATATAACTACTCAGGATGATGTGGACCTGTATAGATATTGCATGTAGAGTACTCAGTGCCATGGTGTACTCCAATGCAAGCTGAATTCAGTAACCTATCTGGTACCATTTTCAGTGGAACAGCCTTTGATTTGGTTTCGTTCTGCAAACGCAAATGTTAAACTATGTAGAAAAAGTGATGTTACTTAATGTTACTTCAGTAGTTTAGGTAGCACACTCATAAAACTGGTAGCAGTCTACTCGAAAATCATATGGTGAGTATAATAATAAGGTTTACATCGTGATAGCACATACTAGTTTTCAGCAAAATTGAACTATACACTGCATTGAGTTGAATGCATTACTTTCTATTCAATGCATCTTGTGCGCAGTTTGTGTACATTACTACTCAGGGTGATTTGGAACTGTCAAGATATTGCATGTAGAGTTCTCAGTGCCATGGAATACTCCAATGCAAGCTGAATTCACTAACCTACCTGGTACCATTTACACCAGAACAGCCTTTGACTTGGTTTGTTTCTGCAAACGCTAAAGTACCTCTGGGTAGAAAACGTGATGTTACTGAACGTAAATTCAGGAACTTAGGTGTTACACTCTGCATTGTTTGCAGACTACTCTAAATCATATGGTGAGTATAATAATAAGGTTTACATCATGTTAGCACATACTAGTTTTCAGCACAATTGAAGTATACACTCCATTGAGTTGAATGAATTACTTTCTATTCAATGCATTTTGTGATAAGGATGTGTACATAACTACTCAGGGTAATTTGGAACTGTATAGGTATTGCATATAGAGTGCTCAGTGCCATGGAATACTCCAATGCAAGCTGAATTCAGTAACCTACCTGGTGCCATTTACACCGGAACAGCCTTTGACTTGGTTTTGTTCTGCAAACGCTAAAGTACCTCTGGGTAGAAAACGTGATGTTACAGAAAGTAACTTCTGGAACTTAGGTGTAACACTCAGAACATTGGTTGCAGACTACTGTAAATCACATGGTGAGCATAATAATAAGGTTTACATCATTTTAGCACATACTACTTTTCAGCATAATTGAACTGTACACTCCATTGAGTTGAATGACTCACTTTCTATTCAATGCATTTTGTGATAAGGATGTGTACATAACTACTCAGGGTAATTTGAAACTGTATAGGTATTGCATATAGTGTGCTCAGTGCCATGGTCTACTCCAATTGAAGCTGAATTCAGTAACCTACCTGGTGCCATTTACACCGGAACAGCCTTTGACTTGGTTTGGTTCTGCAAAGTCTAAAGATCCACTGGGTAAAAAACGTGATGTTACTGAAAGGAACTTCTGGAAATTAAGTGTAACACTCAGAACATTGGTTGCAGACTACTGTAAATCACATGGTGAGCATAATAATAAGGTTTACATCATTTTAGCACATACTACTTTTCAGCATAATTGAACTGTACACTCCATTGAGTTGAATGACTCACTTTCTATTCAATGCATTTTGTGATAAGGATGTGTACATAACTACTCAGGGTAATTTGAAACTGTATAGGTATTGCATATAGTGTGCTCAGTGCCATGGTCTACTCCAATTGAAGCTGAATTCAGTAACCTACCTGGTGCCATTTACACCGGAACAGCCTTTGAGTTGGTTTGGTTCTGCAAACGCTAAAGTACCTCTGGGTAGAAAACGTGATGTTACTGAAAGTAAATTCAGGAACTTCGGTGTAACACTCACAACCTTGGTTGCAGACCACTCTAAATCATATGGTGAGTATAATAATACGGTTTACAACATGTTAGGACATGCTAGTTTTCAGCAAAACTGAACTATACACTTCTTTGAGTTGAATGCATTGCTTTCTCTTCATTGCATTTTGTGATGAGGTTCTTTACATACCTACTCAGGGTGATGTCGAACTGTATAGATATTGCATGTAGAGTACTCAGCACCATGGTATACTCCAATGTAAGCTGTATTCAGTAACCTACCTGGTACAATTTACAGTGGAACAGCCTTTGACTTGGTTTCATTGTGCAAACGCTAATGTTAAACTTTGTAGATAACGTGATGTTACTGAAAGTAACTTCAGTAGTTTAGGTAGCACACTCATAAAATTGGTTGCAGACTACTCTAAATCATATGGGGAGTATAATAATAACATTTACATCTTGTTAGCACATACTAGATTTCAGCATAATTGAACTAAATACTGCTTTGAGTTGAATGCATTACTTTCTATTCAATGCATTTTGTGATTAGGATGTGTACATAACTACTCAGGATGATTTGGAACTGTATAGATATTGCATGTAGGGTACTCAGTGCATTGGTATACTCCAATGTAAGCTGAATTCAGTAACATACCTGGTACCATTTACAGTGGAACAGCCTTTGACTTGGTTTCGTTCTGCAAACGCCAATGTCAAAGAGTGTAGAAAACGTGATGTTACTGAAAGTAAATTCAGGAACTTCGGTGTAACACTCACAACATTGGTTGCAGACCACTCTAAATCATATGGTGAGTATAATAATATGGTTTACAACATGTTAGCACATGCTAGTTTTCAGCAAAACTGAACTATACACTTCTTTGAGTTGAATGCATTGCTTTCTCTTCATTGCATTTTGTGATGAGGTTCTTTACATACCTACTCAGGGTGATGTCGAACTGTATTGATATTGCATGTAGAGTACTCAGTACCATAGTATACACCAATGTAAGCTGTATTCAGTAACCTACCTGGTACCATTTACAGTGGAACAGCCTTTGACTTGGTTTCGTTCTGCAAACGCTAAAGTTAAACTTTGTAGATAACGTGATGTTACTGAAAGGAACTTTTGGAAATTAAGTGTAACACTCAGAACATTGGTTGCAGACTACTGTAAATCACATGGTGAGCATAATAATAAGGTTTACATCATTTTAGCACATACTAGTTTTCAGCATAATTGAACTGTACACTCCATTGAGTTGAATGAGTTACTTTCTATTCAATACATTTTGTGATACGATTGTGTACATAACTACTCAGCGTGATTTTGTACTGTATGGATATTGCATGTAGACTGCTCAGTGCGATGGAATACTCCAATGCAAGCCGAATTCAGTAACCTGCCTGCTGCCATTTACACCGGAACAGCCTCTGACATGGTTTGCTTCTGCAAACGCTAAAGATCCACTGGGTAGAAAACGTGATGTTACTGAAAGTAAATTCAGGAACTTCAGTGTAACACTCACAACATTGGTTGCAGACCACTCTAAATCATATGGTGAGTATAATAATATGGTTTACAACATGTTAGCACATGCTAGTTTTCAGCAGAACTGAACTATACACTTCTTTGAGTTGAATGCATTGCTTTCTCTTCATTGCATTTTGTGTATATAACTACTCAGGATAATGTGGACCTGTATAGATATTGCATGTAGAGTACTCAGTGCCATGGTGTACTCCAATGCAAGCTGAATTCAATAACCTACCTGGTGCCATTTACACCAGAACAGCCTTTCACTTGGTTTGGTTTTGCAACGCTAAAGTACCTCTGGGTAGAAAAGGTGATGTTACCGAAAGTAACTTCTGGAACTTAGGTGTAACACTCAGAACATTGGTTGCAGACTACTCTGAATCACATAGTGAATATAATAATGTTTACATCATGTTATCACATGCTAGTTTTCCGCAAAATTGAACTATACACTTCATTGAGTTGAATGCATTGCTTTCTGTTCAATGCATTTTGTGATAAGGTTGTATACATACCAACTCAGGATGATGTGGAATTGTAGAGATATTGCACGTAGATTGCTCAGTGCCATGGTCTACTCCAATTCAAGCTCAATTCAGTAACCTACCTGGTGCCATTTACACCGGAACAGCCTTTGACTTGGTTTGGTTCTGCAAAGGCTAAAGATCCACTGGGTAAAAAACGTGATGTTACTGACAGGAACTTCTGGAAATTAGGTGTAACACTCCGAACATTGGTTGCAGTCTACTCTAAATCGCATGGTGAGCATAATAATAAGGTTTACATCATGTTACCACATACTAGTTTTCAGCATAATTGAACTATACCATTGAGTTGAATGCGTTACTTTCTATTCATTGCATTTTGTGTATATAACTACTCAGGATGATGTGGACCTGTATAGATATTGCATGTAGAGTACTCAGTGCCATGGTGTACTCCAATGCAAGCTGAATTCAGTAACCTATCTGGTACCATTTTCAGTGGAACAGCCTTTGATTTGGTTTCGTTCTGCAAACGCAAATGTTAAACTATGTAGAAAAAGTGATGTTACTTAATGCTACTTCAGGAGTTTAGGTAGCACACTCATAAAACTGGTAGCAGTCTACTCGAAAATCATATGGTGAGTATACTAATGTTTACATCATGTTAGCAGATACTAGTTTTCAGCAAAGTTGAACTATACACTTCATTGTGTTGAATGAATTGGGTAACCTACCTGGTACCATTTACAGTGGTACAGCCTTTGACATGGTTTCGTTCTGCAAACGCTAAATATCCACTGGGAAGAGAACGTGATGTTACTGAAAGTAAATTCTGGAACTTAGGTGTTACACTCCGAACATTGGTTGCAGGCTACTCTAAATCATATGGTGAGCATAATAATAAGGTTTACAACATCTTAGCACATACTAGTTTTCAGCATAATTGAACTATACACTGCATTGAGTTGAATGCATGACTGTGTATTCAATGCATTTTGTGATAAGGATGTGTACATAACTACACAGGATGATTAGGAACTGTATGGATATTGCAGGTAGAGTGCTCAGTGCCATGGAATACTCCAATGCAAGCTGAATTCAGTAACCCACCTGGTGCCATTTACAGCGGAACAGCCTTTGACCTGGTTTGGTTATGCAAAAGCTAAAGATCCACTGGGTAGAAAACGTGATGTTACTGAAAGGAACTTCTGGAAATTAAGTGTAAGACTCAGAACATTGGTTGCAGACTATTCTAAATCACACGGTGAGTATAATAATGTTTACATCATGTTAGCACATGCTAGTTTTCAGCAAAATTGAACTGTACACTTCTTTGAGTTGAATGCATTACTTTCTATTCAACACATTTTGTGATAAGGATGTGTACATAAGTACTCAGGGTGATTTGTAACTGTATGGATATTGCATGTAGAGTGCTCAGACCCATGGAGTACTCCAATGCAAGCAGAATTCAGTAACCGAACAGGTGCCATTTACACCGGCACAGCCTTTCACTTGGTTTGGTCCTGCAAACGCTAAAGATCCACTGGGTAGAAAACGTGATGTTACTGAAAGTAAATTCTGGAACTTAGGTGTTATACTCCGAACATTGGTTGCAGACTACTCTAAATCATATGGTGAGTATAATAATAAGGTTTACAACATTTTAGCACATACTAGTTTTCAGCATAATTGAACTAAGCACGGCATTAAATTGAATGCATTTCTTTCTGTTCAATGCATTTTGTGATACGTTTGTGTGCATAACTACTCAGGATAATGTGAGAAATGTAGAGATATTGCTAATAGAGTGCTCAGTGACATGGTATACTCCAATGCAAGCTCAATTCTGTAACCTACCTGGTGCCATTTACAGCGTAACAGCCTTTGACCTGGTTTGGTTCTGCAAAAGCTAAAGATCCACAGGGTAGAAAACGTGATGTTACTGAATGTAACTTCTGGAAATTAGGTGTAACACTCAG
Source organism: Hypanus sabinus (assembly GCF_030144855.1). Lineage (NCBI taxonomy): Eukaryota > Metazoa > Chordata > Chondrichthyes > Myliobatiformes > Dasyatidae > Hypanus > Hypanus sabinus. The sequence goes on along the minus strand of NC_082724.1, from coordinate 57,061,529 downwards.
AACATTTGTTGCAGTCTACTCTAAATCACATGGTGAGCATAATAATAAGCTTTAGATCATGTTAGCACATACTAGTTTTCAGCATAATTGAACTATACCATTGAGTTGAATGCGTTACTTTCTATTCATTGCATTTTGTGTATATAACTACTCAGGATGGTGTGGACCTGTATAGATATTGCATGTAGAGTACTCAGTGCCATGGTGTACTCCAATGTAAGCTGAATTCAGTAACCTACCTGATACCATTTACAGTGGTACATCCTTTGACTTGGTTTCGTTCTGTAAACGCTAAATGTCCTCTGGGAAGAAAACGTGATGTTACTGAAAGGAACTTCTGGAAATTAAGTGTAAGACTCAGAACATTGGTTGCAGACTATTCTAAGTCAGATGGCGAGTATAATAATGTTTACATCATGTTAGCACATGCTAGTTCTCAGCAAAATTGAACTGTCCACTTCTTTGAGTTGAATGCATTGCTTTCTCTTCAATGTATTTTCTGATAAGGTTGTTTACATAACTACTCAGGGCGATGTGGAACTGTATGGACTTTGCATGTAGAGTGCTCAGAGTCATGGAGTACTCCAATGCAAGCTGAATTCAGTAACCGAACTGTTGCCATTTACACCGGTACAGCCTTTGACTTGGTTTGGTCGTGCAAACGCTAAAGATCCACTGGGTAGAAAACGTGATGTTACTGAAAGTAAATTCTGGAACTTAGGTGCTACACTCATAACATTGGTTGCAGACTACTCTAAATCATATGGTGAGTATAATAATAAGGTTTACAACATCTTAGCACATACTAGTTTTCAGCATAATTGAACTATACACTGCATTGAGTTGAATGCATTACTTTCTATTCAATCCATTTTGTGATAAGGATGTGTACATAACTATTCAGTGTGATTTGGAACTGTTTAGATATTGCACGTAAAGAGCTCAGTGCCATGGAATACCGCAATGCAAGCTGAATTCAGTAACCTACCTGGTGCCATTTACACCGGAACAGCCATTGACTTGGATTGCATCTGCAAAGGCTAAATATCCACTGGGAAGAAAACGTGATGTTACTGAAAGGAAGTTCTGGAAATTAAGTGTAAGACTCAGAACATTGGTTGCAGACTACTCTAAATCATATGGTGAGTATAATAATAAGGTTTACATCATGTTAGCACATACTAGTTTTCAGCATAATTGAACTATACACTGCACTGAGTTGAATGTATTACTTTCTATTCAATGCATTTTGTGATACGGATGTGTACATAACTTCTCAGGATGATTTGGAACTGTATAGATATTGCATGTAGAGTGCTCTGTGCCATGGTATACTCCAATGTAAGCTGAATTCAGTAACCTACCTGCTACCATTTACAGTGGAACTGCCTTTGACTGGGTTTCGTTCTGCAAACGCTAAAGATCCACTGGGTAGAGAACGTGATGTTACTGAAAGTAAATTCTGTAACTTAGGTATTACACTCAGAACATTGGTGGCAGACTACTCTAAATCATATGGTGAGTATAATAATAAGGTTTACAACATTTTAGCACTTAATAGTTTTCAGCATAATTGAACTTTACACTGCATTGAGTTGAATGCATTGCTTTCTGTTCAATGCATTTTGTGCTAAGGTTGTGAACATAACTACTCAGGATGATGTGGAACTGTAGAGATATTGCATGTAGAGTGCTCTGTGCCATGGTATACTCCAATGCAAGCTCAATTCAGTAACCTAACTGGTGCCATTTACACCGGAACAGCCTTTGACCTGGTTTGGTTCTGCAAAAGCTAAAGATCCACTGGGTAGAAAACGTGATGTTACTGAAAGTAACTTCTAGAACTTAGATGTAACACTCTGAACATTGGTTGCAGACTACTCTAAATCACATGGTGAGTATAATAATGTTTACATCATGTTAGCACATACTAGTTTTCAGCATAATTGAAATATACACTGCATTGAGTTGAATGCTATACTTTCTATTCAATGCATTTTGTGATAAATTTGTGTATATGACTACTCAGGATGATGTGGAACTGTATAGATATTGTATGTAGAGTACTCAGTGCCATGGTATGCTCCAATGTAAGCTGTATTCAGTAACCTACCTGGTACCATTTACAGTGGAACAGCCTTTGACTTGGTTTGGTCCTGCAAACGCTAAAGATCGACTGGGTAGAAAATGTGATGTTACTGAAAGTAAATTCTGCAACTTAGGTGTTACCCTCAGAACATTGGTTGCAGACTACTCTGAATCATATGGTGAGTATAATAATAAGGTTTACAACATTTTAGAACATACTAGTTTTCAGCATATTTGACCTATACACTGCATTGAGTTGAATGCAGTACTTTCTATTCAATCCATTTTGTGACAAGGATGTGTACATAACTATTCAGGGTGATTTGGAACTGTATAGATATTGCATGTAGAGTACTCAGTGCCGTGGTATACTCCAATGTAAGCTGAGTTCAGTAACCTACCTGGTACCATTTACACCGGAACGTCCTTTGACTTGGTTTGGTTCTGCAAAGCCTCAAACTCCACTGGGTAGAAAAAGTGAGGTTACCGAAATTAACTTCTGGAAATTAGGTGTAACGCTCAGAACATTGGTTGCAGTCCACTCTAAGTCACATGGTGAGCATAATAATAAGGTTTAGATCATGTTAGCACATACTAGTTTTCAGCATAATTGAACTATACCATTGAGTTGAATGCGTTACTTTCTATTCATTGCATTTTGTGTATATAACTACTCAGGATGATGTGGAACTGTATAGATATTGCATGTAGAGTACTCAGTGCCATGGTGTACTCCAATGTAAGCTGAATTCAGTAACCTACCTGATACCATTTACAGTGGTACAGCCTTTGACTTGGTTTCTTTCTGCAAACGCTAAATATCCACTGGGAAGTAAACGTGACGTTACTGATAGTAACTTCTGGAAATTAGGTGTAACACTCAGAACATTGGTTGCCGTCTACTCTAAAGCACATGGTGAACATAATAATAAGGTTTACATCATGATAGCACATACTAGTTTTCAGCATAATTGAACTATACCATTGAGTTGAATGCGATACTTTCTATTCATTGCATTTTGTGATAAATTGGTGTATATAACTACTCAGGATGATGTGGAACTGTATAGATATTGCATGTAGAGTACTCAGTGCCATGGTATACTCCAATGTAAGCTGAGTTCAGTAACCTACCAGGTACCATTTACAGTGTAACAGCCTTTGACTTGGTTTGGTTTGGTGTAACACTCAGAACATTGGTTGCAGACTAATCTAAATCACATAGTGAGTATAATAATGTTTACATCATGTTAGCACATGCTAGTTTTCAGCATAATTGAAATATACACTCCATTGAGTTGAATGCTTTGCTTTCTGAACAATGCATTTTGTGATAAGGTTGTGTACATAACTACTCAGGATGATTTGGAAATGCATAGATATTGCATGTAGGGTACTCAGAGCATTGGTGTACTCCAATGTAAGCTGAATTCAGTGAGCTACCTGGTACCATTTACAGTGGAACAGCCACTGACATGGTTTTGTTCTGCAAACGCTAATGTTAAACAGTGTAGAAAACGTGATGTTACTGAAAGTCACTTCCGGACCTTAGGTAGCACACTCATAGAATTGGTTGCAGACTACTCTAAACCATATGGTGAGTATAATAATAAGGTTTACATCATGTTAGCACATACTAGCTTTCAGCATAATTGAAATATACACTGCATTGAGTTGAATGCAATACTTTCTATTCAATGCATTTTGTGATAAATTTGTGTATATAACTACAATGATGATGTGAAACTGTATAGATATTGCATGTAGAGTACTCAGTGCCATGGTATACTCCAATGTAAGCTGAGTTCAGTAACCTACCTGGTACCATTTACAGCGTAACAGCCTTTGACTTGGTTTCGTTCTGCCAACGCTAATGTTAAACTGTGTAGATAACGTAATGGTACTGAAAGTAACTTCAGGAGTTTAGGTAGCACACTCAGATCATTGGTTGCAGACTATTCTAAATCACATTGTGAGTATATTAATGTTTGCATCATGTTAGCACATGCTAGTTTTCAGCATAATTGAACTATACACTGCATTGAGATGAAGGCATTACTTTCTATTCAATCCATTCTGTGATAAGGATGTGTACATAACTATTCAGTGTGATTTGGAACTCTTTAGATATTGCATATAAAGTGCTCAGTTGCATGGAATACTAGAATGCAAGCTGAATTCAGTAACCTACCTGGTGCCATTTACACTGGAACAGCCTTTGACTTTGTTTGCTTCTGCAAAGGCTAAAGATCCACTGGGTAGAAAATGTGATGTTACTGAAAGTAAATTCTGGAACTTAGTTGTTACACTCAGAACTTCGGTTGCAGACTACTCTAAATCATATGGGGAGTATAATAATCTGGTTTACAACAGGTTAGCACGAGCTAGTTTCCAGCAAAATTGAACTATATACTTCATTGAGTTGAATGCATTGCTTTCTGTTCAATGCATTTTGTGATAAGGTTGTGTACATAACTACTCAGGATGATGTGGAACTGTATAGATATAGCATGTAGAGTGCTCTGTGCCATGGTATACTCCAATGCAAGCTCAATTCAGTAATCTACCTGGTGCCATTTACACTGGAACAGCCTTTGGCCTGGTTTGGTTCTGCAAAAGCAAAAGATCCACTGGGTAGAAAACGTGATGTTACTGAAAGTAACTTCTGGAAATTAGGTGTAACACTCAGAACATTGGTTGCAGACTACTCTAAATCATATGGTGAGTATAATAATCTGGTTTACAACAGGTTAGCACAAGCTAGTTTTCAGCATAATTGAACTATACACTGCATTGACATGAATGCATTACTTTATATTCAATGCATTTTCTGAGAAGATTGTGTACATAACTACTGAGGATGATGTGGAACTGTATAGATATTGCATGTAGAGAACTCAGTGCCATGGTATACTCCAATGCAAGCTGAATTCAGTAACCTACCTGCTACCATTTACAGTGGAACTGCCTTTGACTGCATTTCGTTCTGCAAACGGTAATGTTAAACTGTGTAGAAAACGTGATGTTACTGAAAGTAACTTCTAGAACTTAGGTGTAACACTCAGATCATTGGTTGCAGACTATTCTAAATCACATGGTGAGTATATTAATGATTACATCATGTTAGCATATGCTAGTTTTCAGCATAATTGAACTATACACTGCATTGAGATGACGGCATTACTTTCTATTCAATCCATTCTGTGATAAGGATGTGTACATAACTATTCAGTGTGATTTGGAACTCTTTAGATATTGCATATAAAGTGCTCAGTTCCATGGAATACTAGCATGCAAGCTGAATTCAGTAACCTGCCTGGTGCCATTTACACCGGAACCGCCTTTGACTTTGTTTGCTTCTGCAAAGGCTAAAGATCCACTGGGTAGAAAACGTGATGTTACTGAAAGTAAATTCTGGAACTTAGTTGTTACACTCAGAACTTCCGTTGCAGACTACTCTAAATCGTATGGTGAGTATAATAATCTGGTTTACAACATGTTAGCACAAGCTAGTTTTCAGCATAATTGAACTATACCATTGAGTTGAATGCAATACTTTCTCTTCATTGCATTTTGTGATAAATCTGTGTATATAACTACTCAGGATGATGTGGAACTGTATAGATATTGCATGTAGAGTACTCAGTGCCATGGTATACTCCAATGTGAGCTGAGTTCAGTAACCTACCTGGTACCATTTACAGTGTAACAGCCTTTAACTTGGTTTGGTTTGGTGTAACACTCAGAACATTGGTTGCAGACTAATCTAAATCAGATAGTGAGTATAATAATGTTTACATCATGTTAGCACATGCTAGTTTTCAGCATAATTGAAATATACACTCCATTGAGTTGAATGCTTTGCTTTCTGAACAATGCATTTTGTGATAAGGTTGTGTACATAACTACTCGGGATGATTTGGAACTCCATAGATATTGCATGTAGGGTACTCAGTGCATTGGTACACTCCAATGTAAGCTGAATTCAGTGAGCTACCTGGTACCATTTACAGTGGAACAGCCGCTGACATGGTTTTGTTCTGCAAACGCTAATGTTAAACAGTGTAGAAAACGTGATTGTTACTGAAAGTCACTTCTGGACCTTAGGTAGCACACTCATAGAATTGGTTGCAGACTACTCTAAATCATATGGTGAGTATACTGATAAGGTTTATATCATGTTAGCACATACTAGCTTTCAGCATAATTGAAATATACACTGTATTGAGTTGAATGCAATACTTTCTATTCAATGCATTTTGTGATAAGGATGTGTACATAACTACTCAGGATGATTTGGAACTGTATAGATATTGCATGTAGAGTGCTCTGTACCATGGTATACTCCAATGCAAGCTCAATTCAGTAACCAACCTGGTGCCATTTAAACTGGAACAGCCTTTGGCCTGGTTTGGTTCTGCAAAAGCTAAAGATCCACTGGGTAGAAAACGTGATGTTACTGAAAGTAACTTCTGGAAATTAGGTGTAACACTCAGAACATTGGTTGCAGACTACTCTAAATCACATGGTGAGTATAATAATAAGGTTTACAACATGTTAGCACATACTAGTTTTCAGCATAATTGAACTATACACTGCATTGAGATGAATGCATTACTTTCTATTCAATCCATTTTGTGATAAGGACGTGTACATAACTATTCAGTGTGATTTGGAACTCTTTAGGTATTGCATATAAAGTTCTCAGTTGCATGGAATACTCCAATGCAAGCTGAATTCAGTACCATTTACAGTGGAAAAGCGTTTGACTTGATTTCGTTCTGCAAACGCTAATGTTAAATAGTGTAATAAACGTGATGTTACTGAAAGTCACTTCCGGAGGTTAGGTAGTACAATCATAGAATTGGTTGCAGACTACTCTAAATCACATGGTGAGTATAATAATAAGGTTTACAACATTTTAGCACATAGTAGTTTTCAGCATAATTGAACTATACACAGCATTGAGATGAATGCATTACTTTCTATTCAATCCATTTTGTGATAAGGATGTGTACATAACTATTCAGTGTGATTTGGAACGGTTTAGATGTTGCATATAAAGTGCTCAGTTGCATGGAATACTCCAATGCAAGCTGAATTCAGTAACCTACCTGGTACCATTTACAGTGGAACAGCCTTTGACTTGCTTTCGTTCTGCAAACGCTGATGTTAAGCACTGTAATAAACGTGATGTTACTGAAAGTCACTTCCGGAGCTTAGAAAGTACACTCATATAATTGGTTGCAGACTACTCTAAATCATATGGTGAGTATAATAATAAGGTTTGCATCATGTTAGCACATACTAGTTTTCAGTATAATTGAACTATACACTGCATTGAGTTGAATGCAATACTTTCTATTCAATACATTTTGTGTTAACGATGTGTACATAACTACTCAGGGTGATTTGAAACTGTATAGATATTTCATATAGATTGCTCAGTGCCATGGAATACTCCAATGTAAGCTGAATTCAGTAACCTACCTGGTACCATTTACAGTGGAACAGCCTTTGACTGGGTTTCGTTCTGCAAACGCTAAAGTTAAACTGTGTGGAAAACGTAATGTTACTGAAAGTAACTTCTAGAACTTAGGTGTAACACTCAGAAGATTGGTTGCAGACTACTCTAAATCACATGGTGAGTATAATAATAAGGTTTACAACATGTTAGCACATACTAGTTTTCAGCATAATTGAACAATACACTGCATTGAGATGAATGCATTACTTTCTATTCAATCCATTTTGTGATAAGGATGTGTACATAACTATTCAGTGTGATTTGGAACTGTTTAGATATTGCATATAATGTGCTCAGTTGCATGGAATACTCCAATGCAAGCTGAATTCAGTAATCTACCTGGTACCATTTACAGTGGAACAACCTTTGACTTGGTTTCGTTCTGCAAACGCTGATGTTAAACTGTGTGGAAAACGTGATGTTACTGAAAGTAACTTCTAGAACTTAGGTGTAACACTCAGAAGATTGGTTGCAGACTACTCTAAATCACATGGTGAGTATAATAATAAGGTTTACAACATGTTAGCACATACTAGTTTTCAGCATAATTGAAATGTACACTTTATTGAGTTGAATGCTTTGCTTTCTGTTCAATGCATTTTGTGATAAGGTTGTGTACATAACTACTCAGGATGATTTGGAACTGTATAGATATTGCATGTAGGGTACTCAGTGCATTGGTATACTCCAATGTAAGCTGAATTCAGAAACCTACCTGGTACCATTTACAGTGGAACAGCCTTTGACTGTGTTTCGTTCTGCAAACGCTAATGTTAAACTGTGTAGATAACCTGATGTTACTGAAAGTAACTTCAGGAGTTTAGGTAGCACACTCAGAAAATTGGTTGCAGGCTACTCTAAATCATATGGTGAGTATAATAATAAGGTTTACATCATGTCAGCACATGCTAGTTTTCAGCATAATTGAACTATACACTGCATTGAGTTGCATGCATTACTTTCTATTCAATGCATTTTGTGATACATTTGTGTACGTAACTACTCAGGGTGATTTGAAACTATTTGGATATTGCATATTGAGTGCCAGTGCCATGGAATACTCCAATGTAAGCTGAATTCAGTAACCGACGTGGTGCCATTTACAACGGAACAGCCTTTGACTTGGTTTGGTCCTGCAAACTCTAAAGATCCACTGGGTAGAAAACTTGATGTTACTGAAAGTAAATTCTGGATCTTGGGTGTAACACACAGAACATTGGTTGCAGACTACTCTAAATCACATGGTGAGCATAATAATAAGGTTTACATCATGTTAGCACATACTAGTTTTCAGCATAATTGAACAATACACTCCATTGAGTTGAATTAGTTACTTTCTATTCAATGCATTTTGTGAAAAGGTTGTGTACATAACTACTCAGGGTGATTTGGAACTGTAGACATATTGCATGTAGAGTTCTCAGTGCCATGGAATACTGCAATGCAAGCTGAAATCGGTAACCTACTTGGTACCATTTACAGTGGAACAGCCTTTGACTTGGTTTCGTTCTGCAAACGCTAATGTTAAACAGTGAAGAAAACGTGATGTTACTGAAAGTCACATCCGGACCTTAGGTAGCACACTCATAGAATTGGTTGCGGATTAGTCTAAATCATATGGTGAGTATAATAATAAGGTTTACATCATGTTAGCACATACTAGCTTTCAGCATAATTGAACTATACACTGCATTGAGTTGAATGCAATACTTTATATTCAATGCATTTTGAGATAAACTTGTGTACATAACTACTCAGGGTGATTTGAATCTGTTTGGATATTGGAATTAGAGTGCCAGTGCCATGGAATACTCCAATATAAGCTGAATTCAGTAAGCGACCTGGTGCCATTTACACCGGAGCATCCTTTGACTTGGTTTGGTCCTGCAAACGCTAAAGATCCACTGGGTAGAAAACGTGATGTTACTGAAAGTAACTTCTAGAACTTAGATGTAACACTCTGAACATTGGTTGCAGACTACTCTAAATCACATGGTGAGTATAATAATGTTTACATCATGTTAGCACATACTAGTTTTCAGCATAATTGAAATATACACTGCATTGAGTTGAATGCTATACTTTCTATTCAATGCATTTTGTGATAAATTTGTGTATATAACTACTCAGGATGATGTGGAGCTGTATAGATATTGCATGTAGAGTACTCAGTGCCATGGTATACTCCAATGTAAGCTGAGTTCAGTAACCTACCTGGTACCATTTACAGCGTAACAGCCTTTGACTTGGTTTCGTTCTGCCAACGCTAATGTTAAACTGTGTAGATAACGTAATGGTACTGAAAGTAACTTCAGGAGTTTAGGTAGCACACTCATAAAATTGGTTGCAGACTACTCTAAATCACATGGTGAGTATAATAATAAGGTTTACAACATGTTAGCACATACTAGTTTTCAACATAATTGAAATGTACTCTTCATTGAGTTGAATGCTTTGCTTTCTGTTCAATGCATTTTGTGATAAGGTTGTGTACATAACTACTCAGGATGATTTGGAACTGTATAGATATAGCATGTAGAGTGCTCTGTGCCATGGTATACTCCAATGCAAGCTCAATTCAGTAACCTACCTGGTGCCATTTACACTGGAACAGCCTTTGGCCTGGTTTGGTTCTGCAAAAGCAAAAGATCCACTGGGTAGAAAACGTGATGTTACTGAAAGTAACTTCTGGAAATTAGGTGTAACACTCAGAACATTGGTTGCAGACTACTCTAAATCATATGGTGAGTATAATAATCTGGTTTACAACAGGTTAGCACAAGCTAGTTTTCAGCATAATTGAACTATACACTGCATTGACATGAATGCATTACTTTATATTCAATGCATTTTCTGAGAAGATTGTGTACATAACTACTGAGGATGATGTGGAACTGTATAGATATTGCATGTAGAGAACTCAGTGCCATGGTATACTCCAATGCAAGCTGAATTCAGTAACCTACCTGCTACCATTTACAGTGGAACTGACTTTGACTGCGTTTCGTTCTGCAAACGGTAATGTTAAACTGTGTAGAAAACGTGATGTTACTGAAAGTAACTTCTAGAACTTAGGTGTAACACTCGGATCATTGTTTGCAGACTATTCTAAATCACATGGTGAGTATATTAATGATTACATCATGTTAGCATATGCTAGTTTTCAGCATAATTGAACTATACACTGCATTGAGATGACGGCATTACTTTCTATTCAATCCATTCTGTGATAAGGATGTGTACATAACTATTCAGTGTGATTTGGAACTCTTTAGATATTGCATATAAAGTGCTCAGTTCCATGGAATACTAGCATGCAAGCTGAATTCAGTAACCTACCTGGTGCCATTTACACCGGAACCGCCTTTGACTTTGTTTGCTTCTGCAAAGGCTAAAGATCCACTGGGTAGAAAACGTGATGTTACTGAAAGTAAATTCTGGAACTTAGTTGTTACACTCAGAACTTCCGTTGCAGACTACTCTAAATCATATGGTGAGTATAATAATGTTTACATCATGTTAGCACATACTAGTTTTCAGCATAATTGAACTATACCATTGAGTTGAATGCAATACTTTCTCTTCATTGCATTTTGTGATAAATCTGTGTATATAACTACTCAGGATGATGTGGAACTGTATAGATATTGCATGTAGAGTACTCAGTGCCATGGTATACTCCAATGTGAGCTGAGTTCAGTAACCTACCTGGTACCATTTACAGTGTAACAGCCTTTAACTTGGTTTGGTTTGGTGTAACACTCAGAACATTGGTTGCAGACTAATCTAAATCAGATAGTGAGTATAATAATGTTTACATCATGTTAGCACATGCTAGTTTTCAGCATAATTGAAATATACACTCCATTGAGTTGAATGCTTTGCTTTCTGAACAATGCATTTTGTGATAAGGTTGTGTACATAACTACTCAGGATGATTTGGAACTCCATAGATATTGCATGTAGGGTACTCAGTGCATTGGTACACTCCAATGTAAGCTGAATTCAGTGAGCTACCTGGTACCATTTACAGTGGAACAGCCGCTGACATGGTTTTGTTCTGCAAACGCTAATGTTAAACAGTGTAGAAAACGTGATGTTACTGAAGGTCACTTCCGGACCTTAGGTAGCACACTCATAGAATTGGTTGCAGACTACTCTAAATCATATGGTGAGTATACTGATAAGGTTTATATCATGTTAGCACATACTAGCTTTCAGCATAATTGAAATATACACTGTATTGAGTTGAATGCAATACTTTCTGTTCAATGCATTTTGTGATAAGGATGTGTACATAACTACTCAGGATGATTTGGAACTGTATAGATATTGCATGTAGAGTGCTCTGTACCATGGTATACTCCAATGCAAGCTCAATTCAGTAACCAACCTGGTGCCATTTAAACTGGAACAGCCTTTGGCCTGGTTTGGTTCTGCAAAAGCTAAAGATCCACTGGGTAGAAAACGTGATGTTACTGAAAGTAACTTCTGGAAATTAGGTGTAACACTCAGAACATTGGTTGCAGACTACTCTAAATCACATGGTGAGTATAATAATAAGGTTTACAACATGTTAGCACATACTAGTTTTCAGCATAATTGAACTATACACTGCATTGAGATGAATGCATTACTTTCTATTCAATCCATTTTGTGATAAGGACGTGTACATAACTATTCAGTGTGATTTGGAACTCTTTAGGTATTGCATATAAAGTTCTCAGTTGCATGGAATACTCCAATGCAAGCTGAATTCAGTACCATTTACAGTGGAAAAGCGTTTGACTTGATTTCGTTCTGCAAACGCTAATGTTAAATAGTGTAATAAACGTGATGTTACTGAAAGTCACTTCCGGAGGTTAGGTAGTACAATCATAGAATTGGTTGCAGACTACTCTAAATCACATGGTGTGTATAATAATAAGGTTTACAACATGTTAGCACATAGTAGTTTTCAGCATAATTGAACTATACACTGCATTGAGATGAATGCATTACTTTCTATTCAATCCATTTTGTGATAAGGATGTGTACATAACTATTCAGTGTGATTTGGAACGGTTTAGATGTTGCATATAAAGTGCTCAGTTGCATGGAATACTCCAATGCAAGCTGAATTCAGTAACCTACCTGGTACCATTTACAGTGGAACAGCCTTTGACTTGCTTTCGTTCTGCAAACGCTGATGTTAAACACTGTAATAAACGTGATGTTACTGAAAGTCACTTCCGGAGCTTAGAAAGTACACTCATATAATTGGTTGCAGACTACTCTAAATCATATGGTGAGTATAATAATAAGGTTTGCATCATGTTAGCACATACTAGTTTTCAGTATAATTGAACTATACACTGCATTGAGTTGAATGCAATACTTTCTATTCAATACATTTTGTGTTAACGATGTGTACATAACTACTCAGGGTGATTTGAAACTGTATAGATATTTCATATAGATTGCTCAGTGCCATGGAATACTCCAATGTAAGCTGAATTCAGTAACCTACCTGGTACCATTTACAGTGGAACAGCCTTTGACTGGGTTTCGTTCTGCAAACGCTAAAGTTAAACTGTGTGGAAAACGTAATGTTACTGAAAGTAACTTCTAGAACTTAGGTGTAACACTCAGAAGATTGGTTGCAGACTACTCTAAATCACATGGTGAGTATAATAATAAGGTTTACAACATGTTAGCACATACTAGTTTTCAGCATAATTGAACAATACACTGCATTGAGATGAATGCATTACTTTCTATTCAATCCATTTTGTGATAAGGATGTGTACATAACTATTCAGTGTGATTTGGAACTGTTTAGATATTGCATATAATGTGCTCAGTTGCATGGAATACTCCAATGCAAGCTGAATTCAGTAACCTACCTGGTACCATTTACAGTGGAACAACCTTTGACTTGGTTTCGTTCTGCAAACGCTGATGTTAAACTGTGTGGAAAACGTGATGTTACTGAAAGTAACTTCTAGAACTTAGGTGTGACACTCAGAAGATTGGTTGCAGACTACTCTAAATCACATGGTGAGTATAATAATAAGGTTTACAACATGTTAGCACATACTAGTTTTCAGCATAATTGAAATGTACACTTTATTGAGTTGAATGCTTTGCTTTCTGTTCAATGCATTTTGTGATAAGGTTGTGTACATAACTACTCAGGATGATTTGGAACTGTATAGATATTGCATGTAGGGTACTCAGTGCATTGGTATACTCCAATGTAAGCTGAATTCAGAAACCTACCTGGTACCATTTACAGTGGAACAGCCTTTGACTGGGTTTCGTTCTGCAAACGCTAATGTTAAACTGTGTAGATAACCTGATGTTACTGAAAGTAACTTCAGGAGTTTAGGTAGCACACTCAGAAAATTGGTTGCAGGCTACTCTAAATCATATGGTGAGTATAATAATAAGGTTTACATCATGTCAGCACATGCTAGTTTTCAGCATAATTGAACTATACACTGCATTGAGTTGCATGCATTACTTTCTATTCAATGCATTTTGTGATACATTTGTGTACGTAACTACTCAGGGTGATTTGAAACTGTTTGGATATTGCATATTGAGTGCCAGTGCCATGGAATACTCCAATGTAAGCTGAATTCAGTAACCGACGTGGTGCCATTTACAACGGAACAGCCTTTGACTTGGTTTGGTCCTGCAAACTCTAAAGATCCACTGGGTAGAAAACTTGATGTTACTGAAAGTAAATTCTGGATCTTGGGAGTAACACACAGAACATTGGTTGCCGTCTACTCTAAATCACATGGTGAGTATAATAATGTTTACATCATGTTAGCACATACTAGTTTTCAGCATAATTGAAATATACACTGCATTGAGTTGAATGCTATACTTTCTATTCAATGCATTTTGTGATAAATTTGTGTATATAACTGCTCAGGATGATGTGGAGCTGTATAGATATTGCATGTAGAGTACTCAGTGCCATGGTATACTCCAATGTAAGCTGAGTTCAGTAACCTACCTGGTACCATTTACAGCGTAACAGCCTTTGACTTGGTTTCGTTCTGCCAACGCTAATGTTAAACTGTGTAGATAACGTAATGGTACTGAAAGTAACTTCAGGAGTTTAGGTAGCACACTCAGAAGATTGGTTGCAGACTACTCTAAATCACATGGTGAGTATAATAATAAGGTTTACAACATGTTAGCACATAGTAGTTTTCAGCATAATTGAAATGTACACTTTATTGAGTTGAATGCTTTGCTTTCTGTTCAATGCATTTTGTGATAAGGTTGTGTACATAACTACTCAGGATGATTTGGAACTGTATAGATATTGCATGTAGAGTATTCAGTGCCATGGTATACTCCAATGCAAGCTGAATTCAGTAACCTACCTGCTACCATTTACAGTGGAACTGCCTTTGACTGCGTTTCGTTCTGCAAACGCTAATGTTAAACTGTGTAGAAAACGTGATGTTACTGAAAGTAACTTCTAGAACTTAGGTGTAACACTCAGATCATTGGTTGCAGACTATTCTAAATCAAATGGTGAGTATATTAATGTTTACATCATGTTAGCACATGCTAGTTTTCAGCATAATTGAACTATACACTGCATTGAGATGAAGGCATTACTTTCTATTCAATCCATTCTGTGATAAGGATGTGTACATAACTATTCAGTGTGATTTGGAACTCTTTAGATATTGCATATAAAGTGCTCAGTTGCATGGAATACTAGAATGCAAGCTGAATTCAGTAACCTACCTGGTGCCATTTACACTGGAACAGCCTTTGACTTTGTTTGCTTCTGCAAAGGCTAAAGATCCACTGGGTAGAAAACGTGATGTTACTGAAAGTAAATTCTGGAACTTAGTTGTTACACTCAGAACTTCGGTTGCAGACTACTCTAAATCATATGGTGAGTATAATAATGTTTACATCATGTTAGCACATGCTAGTTTTCAGCATAATTGAAATATACACTCCATTGAGTTGAATGCTTTGCTTTCTGAACAATGCATTTTGTGATAAGGTTGTGTACATAACTACTCAGGATGATTTGGAACTGCATAGATATTGCATGTAGGGTACTCAGTGCATTGGTACACTCCAATGTAAGCTGAATTCAGTTAGCTACCTGGTACCATTTACAGTGGAACAGCCGCTGACATGGTTTTGTTCTGCAAACGCTAATGTTAAACAGTGTAGAAAACGTGATTGTTACTGAAAGTCACTTCTGGACCTTAGGTAGCACACTCATAGAATTGGTTGCAGACTACTCTAAATCATATGGTGAGTATACTAATAAGGTTTACATCATGTTAGCACATACTAGCTTTCAGCATAATTGAAATATACACTGTATTGAGTTGAATGCAATACTTTCTATTCAATGCATTTTGTGATAAGGATGTGTACATAACTACTCAGGATGATTTGGAACTGTATAGATATTGCATGTAGAGTGCTCTGTGCCATGGTATACTCCAATGCAAGCTCAATTCAGTAACCAACCTGGTGCCATTTACACTGGAACAGCCTTTGGGCTGGTTTGGTTCTGCAAAAGCTGAAGATCCACTGGGTAGAAAACGTGATGTTACTGAAAGTAACTTCTGGAAATTAGGTGTAACACTCAGAACATTGGTTGCAGACTACTCTAAATCACATGGTGAGTATAATAATAAGGTTTACAACATGTTAGCACATACTAGTTTTCAGCATAATTGAACAATACACTGCATTGAGATGAATGCATTACTTTCTATTCAATCCATTTTGTGATAAGGATGTGTACATAACTATTCAGTGTGATTTGGAACTGTTTAGATATTGCATATAATGTGCTCAGTTGCATGGAATACTCCAATGCAAGCTGAATTCAGTAACCTACCTGGTACCATTTATAGTGGAACAACCTTTGACTTGGTTTCGTTCTGCAAACGCTGATGTTAAACTGTGTGGAAAACGTGATGTTACTGAAAGTAACTTCAGGAGTTTAGGTAGCACACTCAGAAAATTGGTTGCAGGCTACTCTAAATCATATGGTGAGTATAATAATAAGGTTTACATCATGTCAGCACATGCTAGTTTTCAGCATAATTGAACTATACACTGCATTGAGTTGCATGCATTACTTTCTATTCAATGCATTTTGTGATACATTTGTGTACGTAACTACTCAGGGTGATTTGAAACTGTTTGGATATTGCATATAGAGTGCCAGTGCCATGGAATACTCCAATGTAAGCTGAATTCAGTAACCGACGTGGTGCCATTTACAACGGAACAGCCTTTGACTTGGTTTGGTCCTGCAAACACTAAAGATCCACTGGGTAGAAAACTTGATGTTACTGAAAGTAAATTCTGGATCTTGGGAGTAACACACAGAACATTGGTTGCCGTCTACTCTAAATCACATGGTGAGCATAATAATAAGGTTTACATCATGTTAGCACATACTAGTTTTCAGCATAATTGAACTATACACTCCATTGAGTTGAATTAGTTACTTTCTATTCAATGCATTTTGTGAAAAGGTTGTGTACATAACTACTCAGGGTGATTTGGAACTGTAGACATATTGCATGTAGAGTTCTCAGTGCCATGGAATACTGCAATGCAAGCTGAAATCGGTAACCTACTTGGTACCATTTACAGTGGAACAGCCTTTGACTTGGTTTCGTTCTGCAAACGCTAATGTTAAACAGTGAAGAAAACGTGATGTTACTGAAAGTCACTTCCGGACCTTAGGTAGCACACTCATAGAATTGGTTGCGGATTAGTCTAAATCATATGGTGAGTATAATAATAAGGTTTACATCATGTTAGCACATACTAGCTTTCAGCATAATTGAACTATACACTGCATTGAGTTGAATGCAATACTTTATATTCAATGCATTTTGAGATAAACTTGTGTCCATAACTACTCAGGGTGATTTGAATCTGTTTGAATATTGGAATTAGAGTGCCAGTGCCATGGAATACTCCAATATAAGCTGAAGTCAGTAAGCGACCTGGTGCCATTTACACCGGAGCATCCTTTGACTTGGTTTGGTCCTGCAAACGCTAAAGATCCACTGGGTAGAAAACGTGATGTTACTGAAAGTAACTTCTAGAACTTAGATGTAACACTCTGAACATTGGTTGCAGACTACTCTAAATCACATGGTGAGTATAATAATAAGGTTTACAACATGTTAGCACATACTAGTTTTCAACATAATTGAAATGTACACTTCATTGAGTTGAATGCTTTGCTTTCTGTTCAATGCATTTTGTGATAAGGTTGTGTACATAACTACTCAGGATGATTTGGAACTGTATAGATATTGCATGTAGAGTATTCAGTGCCATGGTATACTCCAATGCAAGCTGAATTCAGTAACCTACCTGGTACCATTTACAGTGGAAAAGCGTTTGACTTGATTTCGTTCTGCAAACGCTAATGTTAAATAGTGTAATAAACGTGATGTTACTGAAAGTCACTTCCGGAGGTTAGGTAGTACAATCATAGAATTGGTTGCAGACTACTCTAAATCACATGGTGAGTATAATAATAATGTTTACATCATGTTAGCACATACTAGTTTTCAGCAAAATTTAACTATACACTTCATTGAGTTGAATGCTTTGCTTTCTGTTCAATGCATTTTGTGATAAGGTTGTGTACATAACTACTCAGGATGATTTGGAACTGTATAGATATTGCATGTAGGGTACTCAGTGCATTGGTATACTCCAATGTAAGCTGAATTCAGTAACCTACCTGGTACCATTTACAGTGGAACAGCCTTTGACTTGGTTTCGTAATGCAAACGCTTATGTCAAACAGTGTAGAAAACGTGATGTTACTGAAAGTAACATCAGGAGTTTAAGTAGCACACTCATAAAATTGGTTGCAGACTACTGTAAATCATATGGTGAGTATAATAACAAGGTTTACATCATGTTAGCACATGCTACTTTTCAGGATAATTGAACTATACACTGTATTGAGTTGCAGGCATTACTTTCTATTCAATGCATTTTGTGATATGGATGTGTACATAACTACTCTGGCTGATTTGGAACTGTAGACATATTGCATGTAGAGTGCTCAGTGCCATGGAATACTCCAATGTAAGCTCAATTCAGTAACCTACCTGGTACCATTTACAGTGGAACAGCCTTTGACTGGGTTTCGTTCTGCAAACACTAATGTTAAACTGTGTGGAAAACGTGATGTTACTGAAAGTAACTTCTAGAACTTACGTGTAACACTCAGATCATTGGTTGCAGACTACTCTAAATCACATGGTGAGTATAATAATAAGGTTTACAACATGTTAGCACATACTAGTTTTCAGCATAATTGAACTATACACTGCATTGAGTTGAATGCATTACTTTCTATTCAATCCATTTTGTGTTAAGGATGTGTACATAACTACACAGGGTGATTTGGAAGTGTTTAGATATTGCATATAATGTGCTCAGTTGCATGGAATACTCCAATGCAAGCTGAATTCAGTAACCTGCCTGGTACCATTTACAGTGGAACAACCTTTGACTTGGTTTCGTTCTGCAAACGCTGATGTTAAACTGTGTGGAAAACGTGATGTTACTGAAAATAACTTCTAGAACTTAGGTGTAACACTCAGAAGATTGGTTGCAGACTACTCTAGATCACATGGTGAGTATAATAATAAGGTTTTCAACATGTTAGCACATACTTGTTTTCAGCATAATTGAACTATACACTGCATTGAGTTGAATGCAATACTTTCTATTCAATCCATTTTGTGTTAAGGATGTGTACATAACTACACAGGGTGATTTGAAACTGTATAGATATTGCAAATAGATTGCTCAGTGCCATGGAATACTCCAATGTAAGCTGAATTCAGTAACCTACCTGGTACCATTTACAGTGGAACAGCCTTTGACTGGGTTTCGTTCTGCAAACGCTAATGTTAAACTGTGTAGAAAACGTGATGTTACTGAAAGTAACTTCTAGAACGTAGGTGTAACACTCAGAAGATTGGTTGCAGACTACTCTAGATCACATGGTGAGTATAATAATAAGGTTTACAACATGTTAGCACATACTAGTTTTCAGCATAATTGAACTATACACTGCATTGAGTTGAATGCAATACTTTCTATTCAATCCATTTTGTGTTAAGGATGTGTACATAACTACACAGGGTGATTTGAAACTGTATAGATATTGCATATAGATTGCTCAGTGCCATGGAATACTCCAATGTAAGCTGAATTCAGTAACCTACCTGGTACCATTTACAGTGGAACAGCCTTTGACTGGGTATCGTTCTGCAAACGCTAATGTTAATCTGTGTGGAAAACCTAATGTTACTGAAAGTAACTTCTAGAACTTAGGTGTAACACTCAGAAGATTGGTTGCAGACTACTCTAAATCACATGGTGAGTATAATAATAAGGTTTACAACATGTTAGCACATACTAGTTTTCACCATAATTGAACAATACACTGCATTGAGATGAATGCATTACTTTCTATTCAATCCATTTTGTGATAAGGATGTGTACATAACTATTCAGTGTGATTTGGAAGTGTTTAGATATTGCATATAATGTGCTCAGTTGCATGGAATACTCCAATGCAAGCTGAATTCAGTAACCTACCTGGTACCATTTACAGTGGAACAACCTTTGACTTGGTTTCGTTCTGCAAACGCTGATGTTAAACTGTGTGGAAAACGTGATGTTACTTAAAGTAACTTCTAGAACTTAGGTGTAACACTCAGCAGATTGGTTGCAGACTACTCTAGATCACATGGTGAGTATAATAATAAGGTTTACAACATGTTAGCACATACTAGTTTTCAGCATAATTGAACTATACACTGCATTGAGTTGAATGCAATACTTTCTATTCAATCCATTTTGTGTTAAGGATGTGTACATAACTACTCAGGATGATTTGGAACTGTATAGATATTGCAAGTAGAGTGCTCTGTACCATGGTATACTCCAATGCAAGCTCAATTCAGTAACCAACCTGGTGCCATTTAAACTGGAACAGCCTTTGGCCTGGTTTGGTTCTGCAAAAGCTAAAGATCCACTGGGTAGAAAACGTGATGTTACTGAAAGTAACTTCTGGAAATTAGGTGTAACACTCAGAACATTGGTTGCAGACTACTCTAAATCACATGGTGAGTATAATAATAAGGTTTACAACATGTTAGCACATACTAGTTTTCAGCATAATTGAACTATACACTGCATTGAGATGAATGCATTACTTTCTATTCAATCCATTTTGTGATAAGGACGTGTACATAACTATTCAGTGTGATTTGGAACTCTTTAGGTATTGCATATAAAGTTCTCAGTTGCATGGAATACTCCAATGCAAGCTGAATTCAGTACCATTTACAGTGGAAAAGCGTTTGACTTGATTTCGTTCTGCAAACGCTAATGTTAAATAGTGTAATAAACGTGATGTTACTGAAAGTCACTTCCGGAGGTTAGGTAGTACAATCATAGAATTGGTTGCAG
The DNA here is from genome assembly GCF_030144855.1 of Hypanus sabinus. Taxonomy (NCBI): domain Eukaryota; kingdom Metazoa; phylum Chordata; class Chondrichthyes; order Myliobatiformes; family Dasyatidae; genus Hypanus; species Hypanus sabinus. The sequence continues at coordinate 57,040,396 of NC_082724.1, read as the reverse complement.
ACTACTCTAAATCACATGGTGAGTATAATAATAAGGTTTACAACATTTTAGCACATAGTAGTTTTCAGCATAATTGAACTATACACAGCATTGAGATGAATGCATTACTTTCTATTCAATCCATTTTGTGATAAGGATGTGTACATAACTATTCAGTGTGATTTGGAACGGTTTAGATGTTGCATATAAAGTGCTCAGTTGCATGGAATACTCCAATGCAAGCTGAATTCAGTAACCTACCTGGTACCATTTACAGTGGAACAGCCTTTGACTTGCTTTCGTTCTGCAAACGCTGATGTTAAACACTGTAATAAACGTGATGTTACTGAAAGTCACTTCCGGAGCTTAGAAAGTACACTCATATAATTGGTTGCAGACTACTCTAAATCATATGGTGAGTATAATAATAAGGTTTGCATCATGTTAGCACATACTAGTTTTCAGTATAATTGAACTATACACTGCATTGAGTTGAATGCAATACTTTCTATTCAATACATTTTGTGTTAACGATGTGTACATAACTACTCAGGGTGATTTGAAACTGTATAGATATTTCATATAGATTGCTCAGTGCCATGGAATACTCCAATGTAAGCTGAATTCAGTAACCTACCTGGTACCATTTACAGTGGAACAGCCTTTGACTGGGTTTCGTTCTGCAAACGCTAAAGTTAAACTGTGTGGAAAACGTAATGTTACTGAAAGTAACTTCTAGAACTTAGGTGTAACACTCAGAAGATTGGTTGCAGACTACTCTAAATCACATGGTGAGTATAATAATAAGGTTTACAACATGTTAGCACATACTAGTTTTCAGCATAATTGAACAATACACTGCATTGAGATGAATGCATTACTTTCTATTCAATCCATTTTGTGATAAGGATGTGTACATAACTATTCAGTGTGATTTGGAACTGTTTAGATATTGCATATAATGTGCTCAGTTGCATGGAATACTCCAATGCAAGCTGAATTCAGTAACCTACCTGGTACCATTTACAGTGGAACAACCTTTGACTTGGTTTCGTTCTGCAAACGCTGATGTTAAACTGTGTGGAAAACGTGATGTTACTGAAAGTAACTTCTAGAACTTAGGTGTAACACTCAGAAGATTGGTTGCAGACTACTCTAAATCACATGGTGAGTATAATAATAAGGTGTACAACATGTTAGCACATACTAGTTTTCAGCATAATTGAAATGTAGACTTTATTGAGTTGAATGCTTTGCTTTCTGTTCAATGCATTTTGTGATAAGTTTGTGTACATAACTACTCAGGATGATTTGGAACTGTATAGATATTGCATGTAGGGTACTCAGTGCATTGGTATACTCCAATGTAAGCTGAATTCAGAAACCTACCTGGTACCATTTACAGTGGAACAGCCTTTGACTGGGTTTCGTTCTGCAAACGCTAATGTTAAACTGTGTAGATAACCTGATGTTACTGAAAGTAACTTCAGGAGTTTAGGTAGCACACTCAGAAAATTGGTTGCAGGCTACTCTAAATCATATGGTGAGTATAATAATAAGGTTTACATCATGTCAGCACATGCTAGTTTTCAGCATAATTGAACTATACACTGCATTGAGTTGCATGCATTACTTTCTATTCAATGCATTTTGTGATACATTTGTGTACGTAACTACTCAGGGTGATTTGAAACTGTTTGGATATTGCATATAGAGTGCCAGTGCCATGGAATACTCCAATGTAAGCTGAATTCAGTAACCGACGTGGTGCCATTTACAATGGAGCATCCTTTGACTTGGTTTGGTCCTGCAAACGCTAAAGATCCACTGGGTAGAAAACGTGATGTTACTGAAAGTAACTTCTAGAACTTAGATGTAACACTCTGAACATTGGTTGCAGACTACTCTAAATCACATGGTGAGTATAATAATGTTTACATCATGTTAGCACATACTAGTTTTCAGCATAATTGAAATATACACTGCATTGAGTTGAATGCTATACTTCCTATTCAATGCATTTTGTGATAAATTTGTGTATATAACTACTCAGGATGATGTGGAGCTGTATAGATATTGCATGTAGAGTACTCAGTGCCATGGTATACTCCAATGTAAGCTGAGTTCAGTAACCTACCTGGTACCATTTACAGTGTAACAGCATTTGACTTGGTTTCGTTCTGCCAACGCTAATGTTAAACTGTGTAGATAACGTAATGGTACTGAAAGTAACTTCAGGAGTTTAGGTAGCACACTCATAAAATTGGTTGCAGACTACTCTAAATCACATGGTGAGTATAATAATAAGGTTTACAACATGTTAGCACATACTAGTTTTCAACATAATTGAAATGTACACTTCATTGAGTTGAATGCTTTGCTTTCTGTTCAATGCATTTTGTGATAAGGTTGTGTACATAACTACTGAGGATGATGTGGAACTGTATAGATATAGCATGTAGAGTGCTCTGTGCCATGGTATACTCCAATGCAAGCTCAATTCAGTAACCTACCTGGTGCCATTTACACTGGAACAGCCTTTGGCCTGGTTTGGTTCTGCAAAAGCAAAAGATCCACTGGGTAGAAAACGTGATGTTACTGAAAGTAACTTCTGGAAATTAGGTGTAACACTCAGAACATTGGTTGCAGACTACTCTAAATCATATGGTGAGTATAATAATCTGGTTTACAACAGGTTAGCACAAGCTAGTTTTCAGCATAATTGAACTATACACTGCATTGACATGAATGCATTACTTTATATTCAATGCATTTTCTGAGAAGATTGTGTACATAACTACTGAGGATGATGTGGAACTGTATAGATATTGCATGTAGAGAACTCAGTGCCATGGTATACTCCAATGCAAGCTGAATTCAGTAACCTACCTGCTACCATTTACAGTGGAACTGCCTTTGACTGCGTTTCGTTCTGCAAACGGTAATGTTAAACTGTGTAGAAAACGTGATGTTACTGAAAGTAACTTCTAGAACTTAGGTGTAACACTCAGATCATTGGTTGCAGACTATTCTAAATCACATGGTGAGTATATTAATGATTACATCATGTTAGCATATGCTAGTTTTCAGCATAATTGAACTATACACTGCATTGAGTTGAATGCAATACTTTCTATTCAATCCATTTTGTGTTAAGGATGTGTACATAACTACACAGGGTGATTTGAAACTGTATAGATATTGCAAATAGATTGCTCAGTGCCATGGAATACTCCAATGTAAGCTGAATTCAGTAACCTACCTGGTACCATTTACAGTGGAACAGCCTTTGACTGGGTTTCGTTCTGCAAACGCTAATGTTAAACTGTGTAGAAAACGTGATGTTACTGAAAGTAACTTCTAGAACGTAGGTGTAACACTCAGAAGATTGGTTGCAGACTACTCTAGATCACATGGTGAGTATAATAATAAGGTTTACAACATGTTAGCACATACTAGTTTTCAGCATAATTGAACTATACACTGCATTGAGTTGAATGCAATACTTTCTATTCAATCCATTTTGTGTTAAGGATGTGTACATAACTACACAGGGTGATTTGAAACTGTATAGATATTGCATATAGATTGCTCAGTGCCATGGAATACTCCAATGTAAGCTGAATTCAGTAACCTACCTGGTACCATTTACAGTGGAACAGCCTTTGACTGGGTATCGTTCTGCAAACGCTAATGTTAAACTGTGTGGAAAACCTAATGTTACTGAAAGTAACTTCTAGAACTTAGGTGTAACACTCAGAAGATTGGTTGCAGACTACTCTAAATCACATGGTGAGTATAATAATAAGGTTTACAACATGTTAGCACATACTAGTTTTCACCATAATTGAACAATACACTGCATTGAGATGAATGCATTACTTTCTATTCAATCCATTTTGTGATAAGGATGTGTACATAACTATTCAGTGTGATTTGGAAGTGTTTAGATATTGCATATAATGTGCTCAGTTGCATGGAATACTCCAATGCAAGCTGAATTCAGTAACCTACCTGGTACCATTTACAGTGGAACAACCTTTGACTTGGTTTCGTTCTGCAAACGCTGATGTTAAACTGTGTGGAAAACGTGATGTTACTTAAAGTAACTTCTAGAACTTAGGTGTAACACTCAGCAGATTGGTTGCAGACTACTCTAGATCACATGTCGAGTATAATAATAAGGTTTACAACATGTTAGCACATACTAGTTTTCAGCATAATTGAACTATACACTGCATTGAGTTGAATGCAATACTTTCTATTCAATCCATTTTGTGTTAAGGATGTGTACATAACTACTCAGGATGATTTGGAACTGTATAGATATTGCAAGTAGAGTGCTCTGTACCATGGTATACTCCAATGCAAGCTCAATTCAGTAACCAACCTGGTGCCATTTAAACTGGAACAGCCTTTGGCCTGGTTTGGTTCTGCAAAAGCTAAAGATCCACTGGGTAGAAAACGTGATGTTACTGAAAGTAACTTCTGGAAATTAGGTGTAACACTCAGAACATTGGTTGCAGACTACTCTAAATCACATGGTGAGTATAATAATAAGGTTTACAACATGTTAGCACATACTAGTTTTCAGCATAATTGAACTATACACTGCATTGAGATGAATGCATTACTTTCTATTCAATCCATTTTGTGATAAGGACGTGTACATAACTATTCAGTGTGATTTGGAACTCTTTAGGTATTGCATATAAAGTTCTCAGTTGCATGGAATACTCCAATGCAAGCTGAATTCAGTACCATTTACAGTGGAAAAGCGTTTGACTTGATTTCGTTCTGCAAACGCTAATGTTAAATAGTGTAATAAACGTGATGTTACTGAAAGTCACTTCCGGAGGTTAGGTAGTACAATCATAGAATTGGTTGCAGACTACTCTAAATCACATGGTGAGTATAATAATAAGGTTTACAACATTTTAGCACATAGTAGTTTTCAGCATAATTGAACTATACACAGCATTGAGATGAATGCATTACTTTCTATTCAATCCATTTTGTGATAAGGATGTGTACATAACTATTCAGTGTGATTTGGAACGGTTTAGATGTTGCATATAAAGTGCTCAGTTGCATGGAATACTCCAATGCAAGCTGAATTCAGTAACCTACCTGGTACCATTTACAGTGGAACAGCCTTTGACTTGCTTTCGTTCTGCAAACGCTGATGTTAAACACTGTAATAAACGTGATGTTACTGAAAGTCACTTCCGGAGCTTAGAAAGTACACTCATATAATTGGTTGCAGACTACTCTAAATCATATGGTGAGTATAATAATAAGGTTTGCATCATGTTAGCACATACTAGTTTTCAGTATAATTGAACTATACACTGCATTGAGTTGAATGCAATACTTTCTATTCAATACATTTTGTGTTAACGATGTGTACATAACTACTCAGGGTGATTTGAAACTGTATAGATATTTCATATAGATTGCTCAGTGCCATGGAATACTCCAATGTAAGCTGAATTCAGTAACCTACCTGGTACCATTTACAGTGGAACAGCCTTTGACTGGGTTTCGTTCTGCAAACGCTAAAGTTAAACTGTGTGGAAAACGTAATGTTACTGAAAGTAACTTCTAGAACTTAGGTGTAACACTCAGAAGATTGGTTGCAGACTACTCTAAATCACATGGTGAGTATAATAATAAGGTTTACAACATGTTAGCACATACTAGTTTTCAGCATAATTGAACAATACACTGCATTGAGATGAATGCATTACTTTCTATTCAATCCATTTTGTGATAAGGATGTGTACATAACTATTCAGTGTGATTTGGAACTGTTTAGATATTGCATATAATGTGCTCAGTTGCATGGAATACTCCAATGCAAGCTGAATTCAGTAACCTACCTGGTACCATTTACAGTGGAACAACCTTTGACTTGGTTTCGTTCTGCAAACGCTGATGTTAAACTGTGTGGAAAACGTGATGTTACTGAAAGTAACTTCTAGAACTTAGGTGTAACACTCAGAAGATTGGTTGCAGACTACTCTAAATCACATGGTGAGTATAATAATAAGGTGTACAACATGTTAGCACATACTAGTTTTCAGCATAATTGAAATGTAGACTTTATTGAGTTGAATGCTTTGCTTTCTGTTCAATGCATTTTGTGATAAGTTTGTGTACATAACTACTCAGGATGATTTGGAACTGTATAGATATTGCATGTAGGGTACTCAGTGCATTGGTATACTCCAATGTAAGCTGAATTCAGAAACCTACCTGGTACCATTTACAGTGGAACAGCCTTTGACTGGGTTTCGTTCTGCAAACGCTAATGTTAAACTGTGTAGATAACCTGATGTTACTGAAAGTAACTTCAGGAGTTTAGGTAGCACACTCAGAAAATTGGTTGCAGGCTACTCTAAATCATATGGTGAGTATAATAATAAGGTTTACATCATGTCAGCACATGCTAGTTTTCAGCATAATTGAACTATACACTGCATTGAGTTGCATGCATTACTTTCTATTCAATGCATTTTGTGATACATTTGTGTACGTAACTACTCAGGGTGATTTGAAACTGTTTGGATATTGCATATAGAGTGCCAGTGCCATGGAATACTCCAATGTAAGCTGAATTCAGTAACCGACGTGGTGCCATTTACAATGGAGCATCCTTTGACTTGGTTTGGTCCTGCAAACGCTAAAGATCCACTGGGTAGAAAACGTGATGTTACTGAAAGTAACTTCTAGAACTTAGATGTAACACTCTGAACATTGGTTGCAGACTACTCTAAATCACATGGTGAGTATAATAATGTTTACATCATGTTAGCACATACTAGTTTTCAGCATAATTGAAATATACACTGCATTGAGTTGAATGCTATACTTCCTATTCAATGCATTTTGTGATAAATTTGTGTATATAACTACTCAGGATGATGTGGAGCTGTATAGATATTGCATGTAGAGTACTCAGTGCCATGGTATACTCCAATGTAAGCTGAGTTCAGTAACCTACCTGGTACCATTTACAGTGTAACAGCCTTTGACTTGGTTTCGTTCTGCCAACGCTAATGTTAAACTGTGTAGATAACGTAATGGTACTGAAAGTAACTTCAGGAGTTTAGGTAGCACACTCATAAAATTGGTTGCAGACTACTCTAAATCACATGGTGAGTATAATAATAAGGTTTACAACATGTTAGCACATACTAGTTTTCAACATAATTGAAATGTACACTTCATTGAGTTGAATGCTTTGCTTTCTGTTCAATGCATTTTGTGATAAGGTTGTGTACATAACTACTCAGGATGATTTGGAACTGTATAGATATAGCATGTAGAGTGCTCTGTGCCATGGTATACTCCAATGCAAGCTCAATTCAGTAACCTACCTGGTGCCATTTACACTGGAACAGCCTTTGGCCTGGTTTGGTTCTGCAAAAGCAAAAGATCCACTGGGTAGAAAACGTGATGTTACTGAAAGTAACTTCTGGAAATTAGGTGTAACACTCAGAACATTGGTTGCAGACTACTCTAAATCATATGGTGAGTATAATAATCTGGTTTACAACAGGTTAGCACAAGCTAGTTTTCAGCATAATTGAACTATACACTGCATTGAGATGAATGCATTACTTTCTATTCAATCCATTTTGTGATAAGGATGTGTACATAACTATTCAGTGTGATTTGGAACGGTTTAGATGTTGCATATAAAGTGCTCAGTTGCATGGAATACTCCAATGCAAGCTGAATTCAGTAACCTACCTGGTACCATTTACAGTGGAACAGCCTTTGACTTGCTTTCGTTCTGCAAACGCTGATGTTAAACACTGTAATAAACGTGATGTTACTGAAAGTCACTTCCGGAGCTTAGAAAGTACACTCATATAATTGGTTGCAGACTACTCTAAATCATATGGTGAGTATAATAATAAGGTTTGCATCATGTTAGCACATACTAGTTTTCAGTATAATTGAACTATACACTGCATTGAGTTGAATGCAATACTTTCTATTCAATACATTTTGTGTTAACGATGTGTACATAACTACTCAGGGTGATTTGAAACTGTATAGATATTTCATATAGATTGCTCAGTGCCATGGAATACTCCAATGTAAGCTGAATTCAGTAACCTACCTGGTACCATTTACAGTGGAACAGCCTTTGACTGGGTTTCGTTCTGCAAACGCTAAAGTTAAACTGTGTGGAAAACGTAATGTTACTGAAAGTAACTTCTAGAACTTAGGTGTAACACTCAGAAGATTGGTTGCAGACTACTCTAAATCACATGGTGAGTATAATAATAAGGTTTACAACATGTTAGCACATACTAGTTTTCAGCATAATTGAACAATACACTGCATTGAGATGAATGCATTACTTTCTATTCAATCCATTTTGTGATAAGGATGTGTACATAACTATTCAGTGTGATTTGGAACTGTTTAGATATTGCATATAATGTGCTCAGTTGCATGGAATACTCCAATGCAAGCTGAATTCAGTAACCTACCTGGTACCATTTACAGTGGAACAACCTTTGACTTGGTTTCGTTCTACAAACGCTGATGTTAAACTGTGTGGAAAACGTGATGTTACTGAAAGTAACTTCTAGAACTTAGGTGTAACACTCAGAAGATTGGTTGCAGACTACTCTAAATCACATGGTGAGTATAATAATAAGGTGTACAACATGTTAGCACATACTAGTTTTCAGCATAATTGAAATGTAGACTTTATTGAGTTGAATGCTTTGCTTTCTGTTCAATGCATTTTGTGATAAGTTTGTGTACATAACTACTCAGGATGATTTGGAACTGTATAGATATTGCATGTAGGGTACTCAGTGCATTGGTATACTCCAATGTAAGCTGAATTCAGAAACCTACCTGGTACCATTTACAGTGGAACAGCCTTTGACTGGGTTTCGTTCTGCAAACGCTAATGTTAAACTGTGTAGATAACCTGATGTTACTGAAAGTAACTTCAGGAGTTTAGGTAGCACACTCAGAAAATTGGTTGCAGGCTACTCTAAATCATATGGTGAGTATAATAATAAGGTTTACATCATGTCAGCACATGCTAGTTTTCAGCATAATTGAACTATACACTGCATTGAGTTGCATGCATTACTTTCTATTCAATGCATTTTGTGATACATTTGTGTACGTAACTACTCAGGGTGATTTGAAACTGTTTGGATATTGCATATAGAGTGCCAGTGCCATGGAATACTCCAATGTAAGCTGAATTCAGTAACCGACGTGGTGCCATTTACAACGGAGCATCCTTTGACTTGGTTTGGTCCTGCAAACTCTAAAGATCCACTGGGTAGAAAACTTGATGTTACTGAAAGTAAATTCTGGATCTTGGGTGTAACACACAGAACATTGGTTGCAGACTACTCTAAATCACATGGTGAGCATAATAATAAGGTTTACATCATGTTAGCACATACTAGTTTTCAGCATAATTGAACAATACACTCCATTGAGTTGAATTAGTTACTTTCTATTCAATGCATTTTGTGAAAAGGTTGTGTACATAACTACTCAGGGTGATTTGGAACTGTAGACATATTGCATGTAGAGTTCTCAGTGCCATGGAATACTGCAATGCAAGCTGAAATCGGTAACCTACTTGGTACCATTTACAGTGGAACAGCCTTTGACTTGGTTTCGTTCTGCAAACGCTAATGTTAAACAGTGAAGAAAACGTGATGTTACTGAAAGTCACTTCCGGACCTTAGGTAGCACACTCATAGAATTGGTTGTGGATTACTCTAAATCATATGGTGAGTATAATAATAAGGTTTACATCATGTTAGCACATACTAGCTTTCAGCATAATTGAACTATACACTGCATTGAGTTGAATGCAATACTTTATATTCAATGCATTTTGAGATAAACTTGTGTACATAACTACTCAGGGTGATTTGAATCTGTTTGGATATTGGAATTAGAGTGCCAGTGCCATGGAATACTCCAATATAAGCTGAATTCAGTAAGCAACCTGGTGCCATTTACACCGGAGCATCCTTTGACTTGGTTTGGTCCTGCAAACGCTAAAGATCCACTGGGTAGAAAACGTGATGTTACTGAAAGTAACTTCTAGAACTTAGATGTAACACTCTGAACATTGGTTGCAGACTACTCTAAATCACATGGTGAGTATAATAATGTTTACATCATGTTAGCACATACTAGTTTTCAGCATAATTGAAATATACACTGCATTGAGTTGAATGCTATACTTTCTATTCAATGCATTTTGTGATAAATTTGTGTATATAACTACTCAGGATGATGTGGAGCTGTATAGATATTGCATGTAGAGTACTCAGTGCCATGGTATACTCCAATGTAAGCTGAGTTCAGTAACCTACCTGGTACCATTTACAGCGTAACAGCCTTTGACTTGGTTTCGTTCTGCCAACGCTAATGTTAAACTGTGTAGATAACGTAATGGTACTGAAAGTAACTTCAGGAGTTTAGGTAGCACACTCATAAAATTGGTTGCAGACTACTCTAAATCACATGGTGAGTATAATAATAAGGTTTACAACATGTTAGCACATACTAGTTTTCAACATAATTGAAATGTACACTTCATTGAGTTGAATGCTTTGCTTTCTGTTCAATGCATTTTGTGATAAGGTTGTGTACATAACTACTCAGGATGATTTGGAACTGTATAGATATAGCATGTAGAGTGCTCTGTGCCATGGTATACTCCAATGCAAGCTCAATTCAGTAACCTACCTGGTGCCATTTACACTGGAACAGCCTTTGGCCTGGTTTGGTTCTGCAAAAGCAAAAGATCCACTGGGTAAAAAACGTGATGTTACTGAAAGTAACTTCTGGAAATTAGGTGTAACACTCAGAACATTGGTTGCAGACTACTCTAAATCATATGGTGAGTATAATAATCTGGTTTACAACAGGTTAGCACAAGCTAGTTTTCAGCATAATTGAACTATACACTGCATTGACATGAATGCATTACTTTATATTCAATGCATTTTCTGAGAAGATTGTGTACATAACTACTGAGGATGATGTGGAACTGTATAGATATTGCATGTAGAGAACTCAGTGCCATGGTATACTCCAATGCAAGCTGAATTCAGTAACCTACCTGCTACCATTTACAGTGGAACTGCCTTTGACTGCGTTTCGTTCTGCAAACGGTAATGTTAAACTGTGTAGAAAACGTGATGTTACTGAAAGTAACTTCTAGAACTTAGGTGTAACACTCAGATCATTGGTTGCAGACTATTCTAAATCACATGGTGAGTATATTAATGATTACATCATGTTAGCATATGCTAGTTTTCAGCATAATTGAACTATACACTGCATTGAGATGACGGCATTACTTTCTATTCAATCCATTCTGTGATAAGGATGTGTACATAACTATTCAGTGTGATTTGGAACTCTTTAGATATTGCATATAAAGTGCTCAGTTCCATGGAATACTAGCATGCAAGCTGAATTCAGTAACCTGCCTGGTGCCATTTACACCGGAACCGCCTTTGACTTTGTTTGCTTCTGTAAAGGCTAAAGATCCACTGGGTAGAAAACGTGATGTTACTGAAAGTAAATTCTGGAACTTAGTTGTTACACTCAGAACTTCCGTTGCAGACTACTCTAAATCGTATGGTGAGTATAATAATCTGGTTTACAACATGTTAGCACAAGCTAGTTTTCAGCATAATTGAACTATACCATTGAGTTGAATGCAATACTTTCTCTTCATTGCATTTTGTGATAAATTTGTGTATATAACTACTCAGGATGATGTGGAACTGTATAGATATTGCATGTAGAGTACTCAGTGCCATGGTATACTCCAATGTGAGCTGAGTTCAGTAACCTACCTGGTACCATTTACAGTGTAACAGCCTTTAACTTGGTTTGGTTTGGTGTAACACTCAGAACATTGGTTGCAGACTAATCTAAATCAGATAGTGAGTATAATAATGTTTACATCATGTTAGCACATGCTAGTTTTCAGCATAATTGAAATATACACTCCATTGAGTTGAATGCTTTGCTTTCTGAACAATGCATTTTGTGATAAGGTTGTGTACATAACTACTCAGGATGATTTGGAACTCCATAGATATTGCATGTAGGGTACTCAGTGCATTGGTACACTCCAATGTAAGCTGAATTCAGTGAGCTACCTGGTACCATTTACAGTGGAACAGCCGCTGACATGGTTTTGTTCTGCAAACGCTAATGTTAAACAGTGTAGAAAACGTGATGTTACTGAAGGTCACTTCCGGACCTTAGGTAGCACACTCATAGAATTGGTTGCAGACTACTCTAAATCATATGGTGAGTATACTGATAAGGTTTATATCATGTTAGCACATACTAGCTTTCAGCATAATTGAAATATACACTGTATTGAGTTGAATGCAATACTTTCTGTTCAATGCATTTTGTGATAAGGATGTGTACATAACTACTCAGGATGATTTGGAACTGTATAGATATTGCATGTAGAGTGCTCTGTACCATGGTATACTCCAATGCAAGCTCAATTCAGTAACCAACCTGGTGCCATTTAAACTGGAACAGCCTTTGGCCTGGTTTGGTTCTGCAAAAGCTAAAGATCACTGGGTAGAAAACGTGATGTTACTGAAAGTAACTTCTGGAAATTAGGTGTAACACTCAGAACATTGGTTGCAGACTACTCTAAATCACATGGTGAGTATAATAATAAGGTTTACAACATGTTAGCACATACTAGTTTTCAGCATAATTGAACTATACACTGCATTGAGATGAATGCATTACTTTCTATTCAATCCATTTTGTGATAAGGACGTGTACATAACTATTCAGTGTGATTTGGAACTCTTTAGGTATTGCATATAAAGTTCTCAGTTGCATGGAATACTCCAATGCAAGCTGAATTCAGTAACCTACCTGGTACCATTTATAGTGGAACAACCTTTGACTTGGTTTCGTTCTGCAAACGCTAAAGATCCACTGGGTAGAAAACTTGATGTTACTGAAAGTAAATTCTGGATCTTGGGAGTAACACACAGAACATTGGTTGCCGTCTACTCTAAATCACATGGTGAGTATAATAATGTTTACATCATGTTAGCACATACTAGTTTTCAGCATAATTGAAATATACACTGCATTGAGTTGAATGCTATACTTTCTATTCAATGCATTTTGTGATAAATTTGTGTATATAACTACTCAGGATGATGTGGAGCTGTATAGATATTGCATGTAGAGTACTCAGTGCCATGGTATACTCCAATGTAAGCTGAGTTCAGTAACCTACCTGGTACCATTTACAGCGTAACAGCCTTTGACTTGGTTTCGTTCTGCCAACGCTAATGTTAAACTGTGTAGATAACGTAATGGTACTGAAAGTAACTTCAGGAGTTTAGGTAGCACACTCATAAAATTGGTTGCAGACTACTCTAAATCACATGGTGAGTATAATAATAAGGTTTACAACATGTTAGCACATACTAGTTTTCAACATAATTGAAATGTACACTTCATTGAGTTGAATGCTTTGCTTTCTGTTCAATGCATTTTGTGATAAGGTTGTGTACATAACTACTCAGGATGATTTGGAACTGTATAGATATTGCATGTAGAGTATTCAGTGCCATGGTATACTCCAATGCAAGCTGAATTCAGTAACCTACCTGCTACCATTTACAGTGGAACTGCCTTTGACTGCGTTTCGTTCTGCAAACGCTAATGTTAAACTGTGTAGAAAACGTGATGTTACTGAAAGTAACTTCTAGAACTTAGGTGTAACACTCAGATCATTGGTTGCAGACTATTCTAAATCAAATGGTGAGTATATTAATGTTTACATCATGTTAGCACATGCTAGCTTTCAGCATAATTGAACTATACACTGCATTGAGATGAAGGCATTACTTTCTATTCAATCCATTCTGTGATAAGGATGTGTACATAACTATTCAGTGTGATTTGGAACTCTTTAGATATTGCATATAAAGTGCTCAGTTGCATGGAATACTAGAATGCAAGCTGAATTCAGTAACCTACCTGGTGCCATTTACACTGGAACAGCCTTTGACTTTGTTTGCTTCTGCAAAGGCTAAAGATCCACTGGGTAGAAAACGTGATGTTACTGAAAGTAAATTCTGGAACTTAGTTGTTACACTCAGAACTTCGGTTGCAGACTACTCTAAATCACATGGTGAGTATAATAATGTTTACATCATGTTAGCACATACTAGTTTTCAGCAAAATTTAACTATACACTTCATTGAGTTGAATGCTTTGCTTTCTGTTCAATGCATTTTGTGATAAGGTTGTGTACATAACTACTCAGGATGATTTGGAACTGCATAGATATTGCATGTAGGGTACTCAGTGCATTGGTACACTCCAATGTAAGCTGAATTCAGTTAGCTACCTGGTACCATTTACAGTGGAACAGCCGCTGACATGGTTTTGTTCTGCAAACGCTAATGTTAAACAGTGTAGAAAACGTGATTGTTACTGAAAGTCACTTCTGGACCTTAGGTAGCACACTCATAGAATTGGTTGCAGACTACTCTAAATCATATGGTGAGTATACTAATAAGGTTTACATCATGTTAGCACATACTAGCTTTCAGCATAATTGAAATATACACTGTATTGAGTTGAATGCAATACTTTCTATTCAATGCATTTTGTGATAAGGATGTGTACATAACTACTCAGGATGATTTGGAACTGTATAGATATTGCATGTAGAGTGCTCTGTGCCATGGTATACTCCAATGCAAGCTCAATTCAGTAACCAACCTGGTGCCATTTACACTGGAACAGCCTTTGGGCTGGTTTGGTTCTGCAAAAGCTGAAGATCCACTGGGTAGAAAACGTGATGTTACTGAAAGTAACTTCTGGAAATTAGGTGTAACACTCAGAACATTGGTTGCAGACTACTCTAAATCACATGGTGAGTATAATAATAAGGTTTACAACATGTTAGCACATACTAGTTTTCAGCATAATTGAACAATACACTGCATTGAGATGAATGCATTACTTTCTATTCAATCCATTTTGTGATAAGGATGTGTACATAACTATTCAGTGTGATTTGGAACTGTTTAGATATTGCATATAATGTGCTCAGTTGCATGGAATACTCCAATGCAAGCTGAATTCAGTAACCTACCTGGTACCATTTATAGTGGAACAACCTTTGACTTGGTTTCGTTCTGCAAACGCTGATGTTAAACTGTGTGGAAAACGTGATGTTACTGAAAGTAACTTCAGGAGTTTAGGTAGCACACTCAGAAAATTGGTTGCAGGCTACTCTAAATCATATGGTAAGTATAATAATAAGGTTTACATCATGTCAGCACATGCTAGTTTTCAGCATAATTGAACTATACACTGCATTGAGTTGCATGCATTACTTTCTATTCAATGCATTTTGTGATACATTTGTGTACGTAACTACTCAGGGTGATTTGAAACTGTTTGGATATTGCATATAGAGTGCCAGTGCCATGGAATGCTCCAATGTAAGCTGAATTCAGTAACCGACGTGGTGCCATTTACAACGGAACAGCCTTTGACTTGGTTTGGTCCTGCAAACGCTAAAGATCCACTGGGTAGAAAACTTGATGTTACTGAAAGTAAATTCTGGATCTTGGGAGTAACACACAGAACATTGGTTGCCGTCTACTCTAAATCACATGGTGAGCATAATAATAAGGTTTACATCATGTTAGCACATACTAGCTTTCAGCATAATTGAACTATACACTGCATTGAGTTGAATGCAATACTTTATATTCAATGCATTTTGAGATAAACTTGTGTACATAACTACTCAGGGTGATTTGAATCTGTTTGGATATTGGAATTAGAGTGCCAGTGCCATGGAATACTCCAATATAAGCTGAATTCAGTAAGCGACCTGGTGCCATTTACACCGGAGCATCCTTTGACTTGGTTTGGTCCTGCAAATGCTAAAGATCCACTGGGTAGAAAACGTGATGTTACTGAAAGTAACTTCTAGAACTTAGATGTAACACTCTGAACATTGGTTGCAGACTACTCTAAATCACATGGTGAGTATAATAATGTTTACATCATGTTAGCACATACTAGTTTTCAGCAAAATTTAACTATACACTTCATTGAGTTGAATGCTTTGCTTTCTGTTCAATGCATTTTGTGATAAGGTTGTGTACATAACTACTCAGGATGATTTGGAACTGTATAGATATTGCATGTAGGGTACTCAGTGCATTGGTATACTCCAATGTAAGCTGAATTCAGTAACCTACCTGGTACCATTTACAGTGGAACAGCCTTTGACTTGGTTTCGTAATGCAAACGCTTATGTCAAACAGTGTAGAAAACGTGATGTAACTGAAAGTAACATCAGGAGTTTAAGTAGCACACTCATAAAATTGGTTGCAGACTACTGTAAATCATATGGTGAGTATAATAACAAGGTTTACATCATGTTAGCACATGCTACTTTTCAGGATAATTGAACTATACACTGTATTGAGTTGCAGGCATTACTTTCTATTCAATGCATTTTGTGATATGGATGTGTACATAACTACTCTGGCTGATTTGGAACTGTAGAAATATTGCATGTAGAGTGCTCAGTGCCATGGAATACTCCAATGTAAGCTCAATTCAGTAACCTACCTGGTACCATTTACAGTGGAACAGCCTTTGACTGGGTTTCGTTCTGCAAACACTAATGTTAAACTGTGTGGAAAACGTGATGTTACTGAAAGTAACTCCTAGAACTTAGATGTAACACTCTGAACATTGGTTGCAGACTACTCTAAATCACATGGTGAGTATAATAATAAGGTTTACAACATGTTAGCACATACTAGTTTTCAACATAATTGAAATGTACACTTCATTGAGTTGAATGCTTTGCTTTCTGTTCAATGCATTTTGTGATAAGGTTGTGTACATAACTACTCAGGATGATTTGGAACTGTATAGATATTGCATGTAGAGTATTCAGTGCCATGGTATACTCCAATGCAAGCTGAATTCAGTAACCTACCTGCTACCATTTACAGTGGAACTGCCTTTGACTGCGTTTCGTTCTGCAAACGCTAATGTTAAACTGTGTAGAAAACGTGATGTTACTGAAAGTAACTTCTAGAACTTAGGTGTAACACTCAGATCATTGGTTGCAGACTATTCTAAATCAAATGGTGAGTATATTAATGTTTACATCATGTTAGCACATGCTAGCTTTCAGCATAATTGAACTATACACTGCATTGAGATGAAGGCATTACTTTCTATTCAATCCATTCTGTGATAAGGATGTGTACATAACTATTCAGTGTGATTTGGAACTCTTTAGATATTGCATATAAAGTGCTCAGTTGCATGGAATACTAGAATGCAAGCTGAATTCAGTAACCTACCTGGTGCCATTTACACTGGAACAGCCTTTGACTTTGTTTGCTTCTGCAAAGGCTAAAGATCCACTGGGTAGAAAACGTGATGTTACTGAAAGTAAATTCTGGAACTTAGCTGTTACACTCAGAACTTCGGTTGCAGACTACTCTAAATCACATGGTGAGTATAATAATGTTTACATCATGTTAGCACATACTAGTTTTCAGCAAAATTTAACTATACACTTCATTGAGTTGAATGCTTTGCTTTCTGTTCAATGCATTTTGTGATAAGGTTGTGTACATAACTACTCAGGATGATTTGGAACTGTATAGATATTGCATGTAGGGTACTCAGTGCATTGGTATACTCCAATGTAAGCTGAATTCAGTAACCTACCTGGTACCATTTACAGTGGAACAGCCTTTGACTTGGTTTCGTAATGCAAACGCTTATGTCAAACAGTGTAGAAAACGTGATGTTACTGAAAGTAACATCAGGAGTTTAAGTAGCACACTCATAAAATTGGTTGCAGACTACTGTAAATCATATGGTGAGTATAATAACAAGGTTTACATCATGTTAGCACATGCTACTTTTCAGGATAATTGAACTATACACTGTATTGAGTTGCAGGCATTACTTTCTATTCAATGCATTTTGTGATATGGATGTGTACATAACTACTCTGGCTGATTTGGAACTGTAGAAATATTGCATGTAGAGTGCTCAGTGCCATGGAATACTCCAATGTAAGCTCAATTCAGTAACCTACCTGGTACCATTTACAGTGGAACAGCCTTTGACTGGGTTTCGTTCTGCAAACACTAATGTTAAACTGTGTGGAAAACGTGATGTTACTGAAAGTAACTTCTAGAACTTACGTGTAACACTCAGATCATTGGCTGCAGACTACTCTAAATCACATGGTGAGTATAATAATAAGGTTTACAACATGTTAGCACATACTAGTTTTCAGCATAATTGAACTATACACTGCATTGAGTTGAATGCATTACTTTCTATTCAATCCATTTTGTGTTAAGGATGTGTACATAACTACACAGGGTGATTTGGAAGTGTTTAGATATTGCATATAATGTGCTCAGTTGCATGGAATACTCCAATGCAAGCTGAATTCAGTAACCTGCCTGGTACCATTTACAGTGGAACAACCTTTGACTTGGTTTCGTTCTGCAAACGCTGATGTTAAACTGTGTGGAAAACGAGATGTTACTGAAAGTAACTTCTAGAACTTAGGTGTAACACTCAGAAGATTGGTTGCAGACTACTCTAGATCACATGGTGAGTATAATAATAAGGTTTTCAACATGTTAGCACATACTTGTTTTCAGCATAATTGAACTATACACTGCATTGAGTTGAATGCAATACTTTCTATTCAATCCATTTTGTGTTAAGGATGTGTACATAACCACACAAGGTGATTTGAAACTGTATAGATATTGCATATAGATTGCTCAGTGCCATGGAATACTCCAATGTAAGCTGAATTCAGTAACCTACCTGCTACCATTTACAGTGGAACTGCCTTTGACTGCGTTTCGTTCTGCAAACGCTAATGTTAAACTGTGTAGAAAACGTGATGTTACTGAAAGTAACTTCTAGAACTTAGGTGTAACCCTCAGATCATTGGTTGCAGACTATTCTAAATCAAATGGTGAGTATATTAATGTTTACATCATGTTAGCACATGCTAGTTTTCAGCATCATTGAACTATACACTGCATTGAGATGAAGGCATTACTTTCTATTCAATCCATTCTGTGATAAGGATGTGTACATAACTATTCAGTGTGATTTGGAACTCTTTAGATATTGCATATAAAGTGCTCAGTTGCATGGAATACTAGAATGCAAGCTGAATTCAGTAACCTACCTGGTGCCATTTACACTGGAACAGCCTTTGACTTTGTTTGCTTCTGCAAAGGCTAAAGATCCACTTGGTAGAAAACGTGATGTTACTGAAAGTAAATTCTGGAACTTAGTTGTTACACTCAGAACTTCGGTTGCAGACTACTCTAAATCACATGGTGAGTATAATAATGTTTACATCATGTTAGCACATACTAGTTTTCAGCAAAATTTAACTATACACTTCATTGAGTTGAATGCTTTGCTTTCTGTTCAATGCATTTTGTGATAAGGTTGTGTACATAACTACTCAGGATGATTTGGAACTGTATAGATATTGCATGTAGGGTACTCAGTGCATTGGTATACTCCAATGTAAGCTGAATTCAGTAACCTACCTGGTACCATTTACAGTGGAACAGCCTTTGACTTGGTTTCGTAATGCAAACGCTTATGTCAAACAGTGTAGAAAACGTGATGTTACTGAAAGTAACATCAGGAGTTTAAGTAGCACACTCATAAAATTGGTTGCAGACTACTGTAAATCATATGGTGAGTATAATAACAAGGTTTACATCATGTTAGCACATGCTACTTTTCAGGATAATTGAACTATACACTGTATTGAGTTGCAGGCATTACTTTCTATTCAATGCATTTTGTGATATGGATGTGTATATAACTACTCTGGCTGATTTGGAACTGTAGAAATATTGCATGTAGAGTGCTCAGTGCCATGGAATACTCCAATGTAAGCTCAATTCAGTAACCTACCTGGTACCATTTACAGTGGAACAGCCTTTGACTGGGTTTCGTTCTGCAAACACTAATGTTAAACTGTGTGGAAAACGTGATGTTACTGAAAGTAACTTCTAGAACTTACGTGTAACACTCAGATCATTGGTTGCAGACTACTCTAAATCACATGGTGAGTATAATAATAAGGTTTACAACATGTTAGCACATACTAGTTTTCAGCATAATTGAACTATACACTGCATTGAGTTGAATGCATTACTTTCTATTCAATCCATTTTGTGTTAAGGATGTGTACATAACTACACAGGGTGATTTGGAAGTGTTTAGATATTGCATATAATGTGCTCAGTTGCATGGAATACTCCAATGCAAGCTGAATTCAGTAACCTGCCTGGTACCATTTACAGTGGAACAACCTTTGACTTGGTTTCGTTCTGCAAACGCTGATGTTAAACTGTGTGGAAAACGTGATGTTACTGAAAGTAACTTCTAGAACTTAGGTGTAACACTCAGAAGATTGGTTGCAGACTACTCTAGATCACATGGTGAGTATAATAATAAGGTTTTCAACATGTTAGCACATACTTGTTTTCAGCATAATTGAACTATACACTGCATTGAGTTGAATGCAATACTTTCTATTCAATCCATTTTGTGTTAAGGATGTGTACATAACTACACAGGGTGATTTGAAACTGTATAGATATTGCATATAGATTGCTCAGTGCCATGGAATACTCCAATGTAAGCTGAATTCAGTAACCTACCTGGTACCATTTACAGTGGAACAGCCTTTGACTGGGTTTCGTTCTGCAAACGCTAATGTTAAACTGTGTGGAAAACCTAATGTTACTGAAAGTAACTTCTAGAACTTAGGTGTAACACTCAGAAGATTGGTTGCAGACTACTCTAAATCACATGGTGAGTATAATAATAAGGTTTACAACATGTTAGCACATACTAGTTTTCAGCATAATTGTACTATACACTGCATTGAGTTTATGCATTGCCTTCTGTTCAATGCATTTTCTGAGAAGATTGTGTACATAACTACTCAGGATGATGTGGAACTGTATAGATATTGCATGTAGAGTACTCAGTGCCATGGAATACTCCAATGTCAGCTGAATTCAGTAACCTACCTGGTACCATATCCAGTGGAACAGCCTTTCACTTGGTTTCGTTCTGCAAACGCTAATGTCGAACTGTGTAGTAAACGTGATGTTACTGAAAGTCACTTCCGGACCTTAGGTAGCACACTCATAGAATTGGTGATGATACTGAAAGTAAATTCTTGAACTTAGATGTAACACTCAGAACATTGGTTGCAGACTACTCCAAATCATATGGTGAGTATAATAATAAGGTTTACATCATGTTAGCACACACTAGTTTTCAGCATAATTGAACTATACACTCCATTGAGTTGAATGAGTTACTTTCTATTCAATGCATTTTGTGATAAGGTTGTGTACATAACTACTCTGTGTGATTTGGAACTGTAGACATATTGCATGTAGAGTTCTCAGTGCCATGGAATACTGCAATGCAAGCGGAAATCGATAACCTACTTGGTACCATTTACAGTGGAACAGCCTTTGACTTGGTTTCGTTCTGCAAACGCTAATGTTAAACAGTGTAGAAAACGTGATGTTACTGAAAGTCACTTCCGGACCTTAGGTAGCACACTCATAGAATTGGTTGCGGTCTACTCTAAATCATATGGTGAGTATAATAATAAGGTTTACATCATGTTAGCACATGCTACTTTTCAGGATAATTGAACTATACACTGTATTGAGTTGCAGGCATTACTTTCTATTCAATGTATTTTGTGATATGGATGTGTACATAACTACTCTGGCTGATTTGGAACTGTAGAAATATTGCATGTAGAGCGCTCAGTGCCATGGAATACTCCAATGTAAGCTGAATTCAGTAACCTACTTGGTACCATTTACAGTGGAACAGCCTTTCACTTGGTTTCGTTCTGCAAACGCTAATGTCGAACTGTGTAGTAAACGTGATGGTACTGAAAGTAAATTCTTGAACTTAGATGTAACACTCAGAACATTGGTTGCAGACTACTCCAAATCATATGGTGAGTATAATAATAAGGTTTACATCATGTTAGCACATGCTAGTTTTCAGGATAATTGAACTATACACTGCATTGATTTGAATGCAATACTTTCTATTCAATCCAATTTGTGATATGGATGTGTACAAAACTGCTCAGGGTGATTTGAAACTGTATAGATATTGCGTATAGATTGCTCAGTGACATGGAATACTCCAACGTAAGCTGAATTCAGTAACCTACCTGGTATCATTTACAGTGGAACAGCCTTTGACTGGATTTCGTTCTGCAAACGCTAATGTTAAACTGTGTGGAAAACGTGATGTTACTGAAAGTAACTTCTAGAACTTAGGTGTAACACTCAGAAGATTGGTTGCAGACTACTCTAAATCACATGGTGTGAATAATAATGTTTACAACATGTTAGCACATACTAGTTTTCAGCGTAATTGAACTACACACTGCATTGAGTTGAAAGCATTGCCTTCTGTTCAATGCATTTTCTGAGAAGGTTGTGTAAATAACTACTCAGGATGATGTGGAACTGTATAGATATTGCATGTAGGGTACTCAGTGCATTGGTATACTCCAATGTAAGCTGAATTCAGTAACCTACCTGGCACCATTTACAGTGGAACTGCCTTTGACTGGGTTTCGTTCTGCAAACGCTAATGTTAAACTGTGTAGAAAACGTGATGTTACTGAAAGTAACTTCAGGAGTTTAGGTAGCACACTCATAAAATTGGTTGCAGGCTACTCTAAATCATATGTGGAGTATAATAATAAGGTTTACATCATGTTAGCACATGCTAGTTTTCAGCATAATTGAACAATACACTGCATTGAGTTGCATGCATTACTTTCTATTGAATGCATTTTGTGATACATTTGTGTACGTAACTACTCAGGGTGATTTGAAACTGTTTGGATATTGCATATAGAGTGCCAGTGCCATGGAATACTCCAATGTAAGCTGAATTCAGTAACCGACCTGGTGCCATTTACAACGGAACAGCCTTTGACTTGGTTTGGTCCTGCAAACGCTAAAGATCCACTGGGTAGAAAACGTCATGTTACTGAAAGAAAATTCTGGAACTTAGGTGTAACACACAGAACATTGGTTGCCGTCTACTCTAAATCACATGGTGAGCATAATAATAAGGTTTACATCATGTTAGCACATACTAGTTTTCAGCATAATTGAACTATACCATTGAGTTGAATGCGTTACTTTCTGTTCATTGCATTTTGTGTATATAACTACTCAGGATGGTGTGGACCTGTATAGATATTGCATGTAGAGTACTCAGTGCCATGGTGTACTCCAATGTAAGCTGAATTCAGTAACCTACCTGGTACCATTTACAGTAGAACAGCGTTTCACTGGGTTTCGTTCTGCAAACGCTAATGTTAAACTGTGTGGAAAACGTGATGTTACTGAAAGTAACTTCTAGAACTTAGGTGTAAGACTCAGAACATTGGTTGCAGACTACTCTAAATCACATGGTGAGTATAATAATGTTTACATCATGTTAGCACATACTAGTTTTCAGCATAATTGAACTATTCACTCCATTGAGTTGAATGAGTTACTTTCTATTCAATGCATTTTGAGATAAATTTGTGTACATAACTACTCAGGGTGATTTGAAACTGTTTGGATATTGCATGTAGAGTGCCAGTGCAATGGAATACTCCAATATCAGCTGAATTCAGTAACTGACCTGGTGCCATTTAAACCGGAACAGCCTTTGAGCTGGTTTTGTTCTGCAAACGCTAAATATCCACTGGGTAGAAAATGTGATGATACTGAAAGTAAATTCTTGAACTTAGGTGTAACACTCAGAACATTGGTTGCAGACTACTCTAAATCACATGTTCAGTATAATAATGTTTACATCATGTTAGCACATGCTAGTTTTCAGCATAATTGAACTATACACTGCATTGAGTTGAATGCTTTGCTTTCTGATGAATGCATTTTGTGATAAGGTTGTGTACATAACTACTCAGGATGATTTGGAACTGTATAGATATTGCATGTAGGGTACTCAGTGCATTGGTATACTCCAATGTAAGCTGAATTCAGTCAGCTACCTGGTACCATTTACAGTGGAACAGCCTTTGACTTCGTTTCGTTTTGCAAACGCTAATGTTAAACAGTGTAGAAAACGTGATGTTACTGAAAGTCACTTCCGGAGCTTAGGTAGTACACTCATAGAATTGGTTCCAGACTACTCTAAATCACATGGTGAATATAATAATAAGGTTTACAACATGTTAGCACATACTGGTTTTCAGCATAATTGAACTATACACTGCATTGAGTTGAATGCATTGACTTCTGTTCAATGCATTTTCTGAGAAGGTTGTGTACATAAATACTCAGGATGATGTGGAACTGTATAGATATTGCATGTAGAGTACTCAGTGCCATGGTGTACTCCAACGCAAGCTGATTTAAGTAACCTACCTGCTACCATTTACAGTGGAACTGCCTTTGACTGGGTTTCGTTCTGCAAACGCTAATGTTATAATGTGTAGAAAACGTGATGTTACTGAAAGTAACTTCAGGAGTTTAGTAGCACACTCAGAAAATTGGTTGCAGGCTACTCTATATCATATGGTGAGTATAATAATAAGGATTACATCATGTTAGCACATGCTAGTTTTCAGCATAATTGAACAATACACTGCATTGAGTTGCATGCATTACTTTCTATTCAATGCATTTTGTGATACATTTGTGTACGTAACTACTCAGGGTGATTTGAAACTGTTTGGATATTGCATATAGAGTGCCAGTGCCATGGAATACTCCAATATAAGCTGAATTCAGTAACTGACCTGGTGCCATTTACACCGGAACAGCCTTTGAGCTAGTTTTGTTCTGCAAACGCTAAATATCCACTGGGTAGAAAATGTGATGATACTGAAAGTAAATTCTTGAACTTAGGTGTAACACTCAGAACATTGGTTGCAGACTACTCTAAATCACATGTTCAGTATAATAATGTTTACATCATGTTAGCACATGCTAGTTTTCAGCATAATTGAACTATACACTGCATTGAGTTGAATGCTTTGCTTTCTGATGAATGCATTTTGTGATAAGGTTGTGTACATAACTACTCAGGATGATTTGGAACTGTATAGATATTGCATGTAGGGTACTCAGTGCATTGGTATACTCCAATGTAAGCTGAATTCAGTCAGCTACCTGGTACCATTTACAGTGGAACAGCCTTTGACTTCGTTTCGTTTTGCAAACGCTAATGTTAAACAGTGTAGAAAACGTGATGTTACTGAAAGTAACTTCTAGAACTTAGATGTAACACTCTGAACATAGGTTGCAGACTACTCTAAATCACATGGTGGGTATAATAATGTTTACATCATGTTAGCACATACTAGTTTTCAGTATAATTGAACTATACACTGTATTGAGTTGCAGGCATGACTTTCTATTCAATGCATTTTGTGATATGGATGTGTACATAACTACTCTGGCTGATTTGGAACTGTAAAAATATTGCATGTAGAGTGCTCAGTGCCATGGAATACTCCAATGTAAGCTGAATTCAGTAACCTACCTGGTACCATTTACAGTGGAACAGCCTTTGACTGGGTTTCGTTCTGCAAACGTTAATGTTAAACTGTGTGGAAAACGTGATGTTACTGAAAGTAACTTCTAGAACTTAGGTGTAACACTCAGAACATTGGTTGCAGACTACTCTATATCACATGTTCAGTATAATAATGTTTACATCATGTTAGCATATGCTAGTTTTCAGCATAATGAACTATACACTGCATTGAGTTGAATGCTTTGCTTTCTGAACAATTCATTTTGTGATAAGGTTGTGTACATAACTACTCAGGATGATTTGGAACTGTATAGATATTGCATGTAGGGTACTCAGTGCATTGGTATACTCCAATGTAAGCTGAATTTAGTCAGCTACCTGGTACCATTTACAGTGGAACAGCCTTTGACTTCGTTTCGTTCTGCAAACGCTAATGTTAAACAGTATAGAAAACGTGGTGTTTCTGAAAGTCACTTCCGTACCTTAGGTAGCACACTCATAGAATTGGTTGCAGACTACTCTAAATCATATGGTGAGAATAATAATTAGGTTTACATCATGTCAGCACATACTAGCTTTCAGCATAATTGAACTATACACTGCATTGAGTTGAATGCAATACTTTCTAATCAATGCATTTTGAGATACATTTGTGTACATAACTACTCAAGGTGATTTGAAGCTGTTTGGATATTGCATTTAGAGTGCCAGTGCCATGGAATACTCCAATATAAGCTGAATTCGGTAAGCGACCTGGTGCCATTTACACCGGAGCATCTTTTGACTTGGTTTGGTCTTGCAAACTCTAAAGATCCACTTGGTAGAAAACGTGATGTTACTGAAAGTAACTTCTAGAACTTAGATGTAACACTCTGAACATTGGTTGCAGACTACTCTAAATCACATGGTGAGCATAATAATGTTTACATCATGTTGGAACATACTAGTTTTCAGCAAAATTTAACTATACACTTCAATGCTTTGGTTTCTGTTCAAAGCATTTTGTGATAAGGCTGTGTACATAACTACTCAGGATGATTTGGAACTCTATAGGTATTGCATGTAGGGTACTCAGTGCATTGGTATACTCCAATGTAAGCTGAATTCAGTAACCTACCTGGTACCATTTACAGTGGAACAGCCTTTGACTTGGTTTCGTTCTGCAAACGCTAATGTCAAACTGTGTAGTAAACGTGATGGTACTGAAAGTAAATTCTTGAACTTAGATGTAACACTCAGAACATTGGTTGCAGACTACTCCAAATCATATGGTGAGTATAATAATAAGGGTTACATCATGTTAGCACATGCTAGTTTTCAGGATAATTGAACTATACACTGCAATGAGTTGAATGCTTTGCTTTCTCATCAATGCATTTTGTGATAAGGTTGTGTACATAACTACTCAGAATGATTTGGAAATGTATAGATATTGCATGTAGGGTACTCAGTGCATTGGTATACTCCATTGTAAGCTGAATTTAGTCAGCTACCTGGTACCATTTACAGTGGAACAGCCCTTGACTTCGTTTCGTTCTGCAAACGCTAATGTTAAACAGTGTAGAAAACGTGGTTACTGAAAGTAACTTCTAGAACAGGTGTAACACTCAGATGATTGGTTGCAGACTACTCTAAATCACATGGTGAGTATAATAATGTTTACATCATGTTAGCACATACTAGTTTTCAGCATAATTGAACTATACACTCCATTGAGTTGAATGAGTTACTTTCTATTCAATGCATTTTGAGATAAATTTGTGTACATAACTACTCAGGGTGATTCGAAACTGTTTGGATATTGCATGTAGAGTGCCAGAGCCATGGAATACTCCAATATAAGCTGAATTCAGTAACTGACCTGGTGCCATTTACACCGGAACAGCCTTTGAGCTGGTTTTGTTCTGCAAACGCTAAATATCCACTGGGTAGAAAATGTGATGATACTGAAAGTAAATTCTTGAACTTAGGTGTAACACTCAGAACATTGGTTGCAGACTACTCTAAATCACATGTTCAGTATAATAATGTTTACATCATGTTAGCACATGCTAGTTTTCAGCAAAATTGAACTATACACTGCATTGAGTTGAATGCTTTGCTTTCTGTTCAATGCATTTTGTGATAAGGTTGTGTACATAACTACTCAGGATGATTTGGAACTGTATAGATATTGCATGTAGAGTACTCAGTGCCATGGTATACTCCAATGTAAGCTGAGTTCAGTAACCTACCTGGTACCATTTACAGTGGAAAAGCCTTTCACTGGGTTTCGTTCTGCAAATGCTAATGTTAAACTGTGTGGAAAACGTGATGTTACTGAAAGTAACTTCTAGAATTTAGATGTAACACTCTGAACATAGGTTGCAGACTACTCTAAATCACATGGTGGGTATAATAATGTTTACATCATGTTAGCACATGCTAGTTTTCAGTATAATTGAACTATACACTGTATTGAGTTGCAAGCATGACTTTCTATTCAATGCATTTTGTGATATGGATGTGTACATAACTACTCTGGCTGATTTGGAACTGTAGAAATATGGCATGTAGAGTGCTCAGTGCCATGGAATACTCCAATGTAAGCTGAATTCAGTAACCTACCTGGTACCATATCCAGTGGAACAGCCTTTGACTGGGTTTCGTTCTGCAAACGCTAATGTTAAACTGTGTGGAAAACGTGATGTTACTGAAAGTAACTTCTAGAACTTAGGTGTAACACTCAGAACATTGGTTGCAGACTACTCTATATCACATGTTCAGTATAATAATGTTTACATCATGTTAGCACATGCTAGTTTTCAGCATAATTGGACTATACACTGCATTGAGTTGAATGCTTTGCTTTCTGAACAATGCATTTTGTGATAAGGTTGTGTACATAACTACTCAGGATGATTTGGAAATGTATAGATATTGCATGTAGGGTACTCAGTGCATTGGTATACTCCATTGTAAGCTGAATTTAGTCAGCTACCTGGTACCATTTACAGTGGAACAGCCCTTGACTTCGTTTCGTTCTGCAAACGCTAATGTTAAACAGTGTAGAAAACGTGATGTTACTGAAAGTCACTTCCGTACCTTAGGTAGCACACTCATAGAATTGGTTGCAGACTACTCTAAAATCATATGGTGAGAATAATAATTAGGTTTACATCATGTTATCACATACTAGCTTTCAGCATAATTGAACTATACACTGCATTGAGTTGAATGCAATACTTTCTATTCAATGCATTTTGAGATAAATTTGTGTACATAACTACTCAGGGTGATTTGAAGCTGTTTGTATATCGCATTTAGAGTGCCAGTGCCATGGAATACTCCAATATAAGCTGAATTCGGTTAGCGACCTGGTGCCATTTACACCGGAGCATCCTTTGACTTGGTTTGGTCTTGCAAACGCTAAAGATCCACTGGGTAGAAAACGTGATGTTAC
Source organism: Hypanus sabinus (assembly GCF_030144855.1). Taxonomy (NCBI): domain Eukaryota; kingdom Metazoa; phylum Chordata; class Chondrichthyes; order Myliobatiformes; family Dasyatidae; genus Hypanus; species Hypanus sabinus. The sequence goes on along the minus strand of NC_082724.1, from coordinate 57,011,262 downwards.
TGAAAGTAACTTCTAGGACTTAGATGTAACACTCTGAACATTGGTTGCAGACTACTCTAAATCACATGGTGAGCATAATAATGTTTACATCATGTTGGAACACACTAGTTTTCAGCAAAATTTAACTATACACTTCAATGCTTTGGTTTCTGTTCAATGCATTTTGTGATAAGGTTGTGTACATAGCTACTCAGGGTGATTTGAAACTGTTTGGATATTGCATATAGAGTGCCAGTGCCATGGAATACTCCAATGTAAGCTGAATTCAGTAACCGACCTGGTGCCATTTACAACGGAACAGCCTTTGACTTGGTTTCGTTCTGCAAACGCTAATGTCAAACTGTGTAGTAAACGTGATGGTACTGAAAGTAACTTCTAGAACTTAGGAGTAACACTCAGAAGATTAGTTGCAGACTACTCTAAATCACATGGTGAGTATAATAATAAGGTTTACAACATGTTAGCACATACTAGTTTTCAGCATAATTGAACTATACACTGCATTGAGTTGAAAGCATTGCCTTCTGTTCAATGCATTTTCTGAGAAAGTTGTGTACATAACTACTCAGGATGATGTGGAACTGTATAGATATTGCATGTAGGGTACTCAGTGCCATGGAATACTCCAATGCAAGCTGAATTTAGTAACCTACCTGCTACCATTTACAGTGGAACTGCCTTTGACTGGGTTTCGTTCTGCAAACGCTAATGTTAAACTGTGTAGAAAACGTGATGTTACTGAAAGTAACTTCAGGAGTTTAGGTAGCACACTCATAAAATTGGTTGCAGGCTACTCTAAATCATATGGGGAATATAATAATAATGTTTACATCATGTTAGCACATGCTAGTTTTCAGCATAATTGAACTACACACTGCATTGAGTTGAATGCTTTGCTTTCTGATGAATGCATTTTGTGATAAGGTTGTGTACATAACTACTCAGGATGATTTGGAACTGTATAGATATTGCATGTAGGGTACTCAGTGCATTGGTATACTCCAATGTAAGCTGACTTCAGTAACCTACCTGGTACCATTTACAGTGGAACGGCCTTTGACTGGGTTTGGTTCTGCAAAGGCTAAAGATCCACCGGGTAGAAAAAGTAATGTTACCGAAAGTAACTTCTGGAACTTAGGTGTAACATTCAGAACATTGGTTGCAGACTACTGTAAATCACATGGTGAGTATAATAATGTTTACATCATGTTGGAACATACTAGTTTTCAGCAAAATTTAACTATACACTTCAATGCTTTGGTTTCTGTTCAATGCATTTTGTGATAAGGCTGTGTACATAACTACTCAGGATGATTTGGAACTCTATAGATATTGCATGTAGGGTACTCAGTGCATTGGTATACTCCAATGTAAGCTGCATTCAGTAACCTACCTGGTACCATTTACAGTGGAACAGCCTTTGACTTGGTTTCGTTCTGCAAACGCTAATGTCAAACTGTGTAGTAAACGTGATGGTACTGAAAGTAAATTCTTGAACTTAGATGTAACACTCAGAACATTGGTTGCAGACTACTCTAAATCATATGGTGAGTATAATAATAAGGTTTACATCATGTTAGCACATGCTAGTTTTCAGGATAATTGAACTATACACTGCATTGAGTTGAATGCTTTGCTTTCTCATCAATGCATTTTGTGATAAGGTTGTGTACATAACTACTCAGAATGATTTGGAAATGTATAGATAATGCATGTAGGGTACTCAGTGCATTGGTATACTCCATTGTAAGCTGAATTTAGTCAGTTACCTGGTACCATTTACAGTGGAACAGCCTTTGACTTCGTTTCGTTCTGCAAACGCTAATGTTAAACAGTGTAGAAAACGTGATGTTACTGAAAGTCACTTCCGTACCTTAGGTAGCACACTCATAGAATTGGTTGCAGACTACTCCAAATCATATGGTGAGAATAATAATTAGGTTTACATCATGTTAGCACATACTAGTTTTCAGGATAATTGAACTATACACTGCATTGAGTTGAATGCAATACTTTCTATTCAATCCAATTTGTGATATGGATGTGTACAAAACTGCTCAGGGTGATTTGAAACTGTATAGATATTGCATATAGATTGCTCAGTGACATGGAATACTCCAATGTAAGCTGAATTCAGTAACCTACCTGGTATCATTTACAGTGGAACAGCCTTTGACTGGATTTCGTTCTGCAAACGCTGATGTTAAACTGTGTGGAAAACGTGATGTTACTGACAGTAACTTCTAGAACTTAGGTGTAACACTCAGAAGATTGGTTGCAGACTACTCTAAATCACATGGTGAGTATAATAATAAGGTTTACAACATGTTAGCACATACTAGTTTTCAGCATAATTGAACTATACACTGCATTGAGTTGAAAGCATTGCCTTCTGTTCAATGCATTTTCTGAGAAGGTTGTGTACATAACTACTCAGGATGATGTGGAACTGTATAGATATTGCATGTAGGGTACTCAGTGCCATGGTATACTCCAATGCAAGCTGAATTTAGTAACCTACCTGCTACCATTTACAGTGGAACTGCCTTTGACTGGGTTTCGTTCTGCAAACGCTAATGTTAAACTGTGTAGAAAACTTGATGTTACTGAAAGTAACTTCAGGAGTTTAGGTAGCACACTCATAAAATTGGTTGCAGGCTACTCTAAATCATATGGGGAGTATAATAATAAGGTTTACATCATGTTAGCACATGCTAGTTTTCAGCATAATTGAACTATACACTGCATTGAGTTGCATGCATTACTTTCTATTCAATGCATTTTGTGATACATTTGTGTACGTAACTACTCAGGGTGATTTGAAACTGTTTGGATATTGCATATAGAGTGCCAGTGCCATGGAATACTCCAATGTAAGCTGAATTCAGTAACCGACCTGGTGCCATTTACAACGGAACAGCCTTTGACTTGGTTTGGTCCTGCAAACGCTAAAGATCCACTGGGTAGAAAACGTCATGTTACTGAAAGTAAATTCTGGAACTTAGGTGTAACACACAGAACATTGGTTGCCGTCTACTCTAACTCACATGGTGAGCATAATATTAAGGTTTACATCATGTTAGCACATACTAGTTTTCAGCATAATTGAACTATACCATTGAGTTGAATGAGTTACTTTCTATTCATTTCATTTTGTGTATATAACTACTCAGGATGGTGTGGACCTGTATAGATATTGCATGTAGAGTACTCAGTGCAATGGTGTACTCCAATGTAAGCTGAGTTCAGTAACCTACCTGGTACCATTTACAGTGGAACAGCCTTTCACTGGGTTTCGTTCTGCAAACGCTAATGTTAAACTGTGTGGAAAACGTGATGTTACTGAAAGTAACTTCTAGAACTTAGGTGTAACACTCAGAAGATTGGTTGCAGACTACTCTAAATCACATGGTGAGTATAATAATGTTTACATCATGTTAGCACATACTAGTTTTCAGCATAATTGAACTATACACTGCATTGAGTTGAATGCAATACTTTCTATTCAATCCATTTTGTTATATGGATGTGTACAAAACTACTCAGGGTGATTTGAAACTGTATAGATATTGCATATAGATTGCTCAGTGCCATGGAATACTCCAATGTAAGCTGAATTCAGTAACCTACCTGGTACCATTTACAGTGGAACAGCCTTTGACTGGGTTTCCTTCTGCAAACGCTAAAGTTAAACTGTGTGGAAAACGTGATGTTACTGAAAGTAACTTCTAGAACTTAGGTGTAACACTCAGAAGATTGGTGGCAGACTACTCTAAATCACATGGTGAGTATAATAATAAGGTTTACATCATGTTAGCACATGCTAGTTTTCAGCATAATTGAACTATACACTGCATTGAGTTGAATGCATTACTTTCTATTCAATGCATTTTGTGATAAATTTGTGTAGATAACTACTCAGGCTGATTTTGAATTGTATGGATATTGCATGTAGAGTGCTCAGTGCCATGGAATACTGCAATGCAAGCTGAATTCAGTAACCGACCTGGTGCCATTTACACCGGAACAGCCTTCGACTTGGTTTGGTTCTGCAAATGCTAAAGATCCAGTGGGTAGAAAACGTGATGATACTGAAAGTAAGTTCTTGAACTTAGGTGTAACACTCAGAACATTGTTTGCAGACTACTCTAAATCACATGGTGAGTATAATAATGTTTACATCATGTTTGCAGATGCTAGTTTTCAGCAAAATTGAAGTGTTGCCTACAGGCCACCGAACAGTAGCATGGATATTGGGTGCAAGTTGAATAGGGAGTTAACATTGGCATGTGGTAAAGGTAATGTCGCAGTAGTTATGGGGGATTTCAACATGCAGGTGAACTGGGAGAATCAGGTTGGTGCTGGACCACAGGATAGGGAGTTTGGAGAGTGCCTAAGGGATGCATTCTTGGAACAGCTTGTATGAGAGCCGACCAGGGACAAGACTAATCTGGATTTAGTGTTATGTAATGAACAGGATTTGATAAGCGATCTTGAAGTAAAGGAGACATTAGGAGGTAGTGACCATAATATGATAAGCTTTTATCTGCAATTTGAGAAGGATAAGGGTCAGCTCAGAGGTATCAGTGTTGCAGATGAACAGGGGAAACTATGGAGCCATGAGGGAAGAGCTGGCCAAAGTTAACTGGATGGATAGCCTAGCAGAAAAGACAGTGGAACAGCAATGGCAGGTATTCTTGGGAATAATGCACGAGGTGCAAAATCAGTTCATCCCCCGGAGAAGGAAGGATTCAAAGGGGGGAAGGGGCCACAGTGGTTGGCAAAGGAAGTCAGAGATTGCATAGCATTAAGAAAAAAGGAAATATGACAGAGCTAAGGTGAGTGGGAGGACAGATGATTGGGAAGTTTTTAAGGAACAACTGAACTTAACTAAAAAGGCAATACGGGGAGAAAAAATGAGGTACGAACGCAAGCTAGCCAGGAATATAAAGGAAGATAGCAAAAGCTTTTTTAGGTATGTGAAGAGAAAGAAGATAGTTAAGAACAATGTTGGGCCCTTGAAGAATGATTTGAGTGGAATTGTTATGGGAAACAGAGAAATGGCAGAAGAATTTATTGAGTACTTTAGATCTCTTTTCACTAAGGAAAACACAAGCAATCTCCCAGATGTATGGATGGGCCAAGGACATAGGGTAACAGAGGAAATGAAACACATTGACATTGGGAAGGAAACGGTTATGAGTGGACTGATGGGACTGAAGGCTGACAAATCCCCAGGTCCAGATGGTCTGCATCCTAAGGTACTAAAGGAGGTGGCCCTGGAAATTGTGGATGCATTGGTAATCATTTTCCAATGTTCCTTAGATTCAGGATCAGTTCCTGAGGATTGGAGAATGGTTAATGTTATCCCACTTTTTAAGAAAGGAGGGAGGGAGAAAACAGAGAACTATCGACCTGTCACCCTGACATCGGTGGTGAGGAAGATGCTAGAGTCCATTATTAAAGATGAAATAGTGGCATATCTAGATAGCAGTGATAGGATTGGGCCGAGCCAGCATGGATTTACCAAGGGTAAATCATGCTTGACTAATCTGTTGGAGTTTTTCGAGGATGTAACCAGGAAGTTAGACGGGGAGATCCAGTGGATGTATTGTACCTCAATTTTCAGAAGGCATTTGATCAGGTCCCACATAGGTGATTGGTGGGTAAAATCAAAGCTCAGGGCATTGGGGGGAAGACGTTAACGTGGATAGAAAACTGGTTGGCAGATAGAAAGCAAAGGGTAGCGGTGAATGGGTGTTTCTCGGAATGGCAGGTGGTGACTAGTGGGGTGCCACAGAGCTCGGTATTGGGACCACAGCTGTTTACAATTTACATCAACGATTTAGATGAAGGCATTGAGAATAACATCAGCAAATTTGCTGATGATACTAAGCTGGGTGGCAGTGTGACATATGATGAGGATGTTAGGAGAATTCAGGGTGACTTGGATAGGCTGGGGGAGTGGACAGATACTTGGCAGATGGTGTTTAATATGAATTAGTGTGAAGTTATCCACTTTGGGAATAAGAAGGCAGATTATTATCTGAATGGTGTAGAGTTAGGTAAGGGAGAAATACAAAGAGATATAGGAGTCCTTGTTCATCAGTCACTGAAGGTGAATGAGCAAGTGCAGCAGGCAGTGAAGAAGGCTAATGGAATGTTGGCCTTTATTACAAAGGGAATTGAGTACAAGAGCAAGGAAATCCTCTTGCATTTGTACAGAGCCCTGGTGAGACCACACCTGGAGTATTGTGTACAGTTTTGATCTCCAGGTTTAAGGAAGGACATCCTGGCTATAGAGGAAGTGCAGCGTAGATTCACGAGGTTAATTCCTGGGATGTCTGGACTGTCTTACGCAGAGAGGTTAGAGAGACTGGGCTTGTACACGCTGGAATTAAGGAGATTGAAAGGGGATCTGATTGAAACATATAAGATTATTAAGGGATTGGACAAGATAGAGGCGGGAAATATGTTCCAGATGCTGGGAGAGTCCAGTACCAGAGGGTATGGTTTGAAAATAATGGGTAGGTAATTTAGGACAGGGTTAAGGAAGAACTTCTTCTCCCAGAGAGTTGTGGGAGTCTGGAATGCACTGCCTCGGAAGGTAGTGGAGGCCAATTCTCTGGATGCTTTCAAGAAGGAGCTAGATAGGTATCTTATGGATAGGGGAATCAAGGGATTTGGGGACAAGGCAGGAACCGGGTATTGATAGTAGATGATCAGCCATGATCTCAGAATGGTGGTGCAGGCTTGAAGGGCCGAATGGTCTACATCTATTGTCTATTGTTTACAGTTGGGGGTCAGGTTGGCGAACAGCGGTGGGGGAGGGATCTTGAGGGTGGAGAGGCTGCAAGTGGTGTCAGTAGCGCAGCTGTCGGCATGATGCTGGGTAGGATGTGTGGTCAGTAGTGGGGTATATGATGAAGTCCAACAAAACTGAGGATTCCTGACAGTGAGTGGTGGGAGGGGCCCGTCATATGCCATAGTCACACTTTTGAGGTAGCTCTGGAAGTCCAGCCCCAATAGCACAGGCGCGCACAGTTGAGACATGACCAGTAGTGCAAAGTCCCAATATTCTGTGCCCTGCAACACCATTGTCGCTACACAACCCCCCTGGATGTCTGTGGAATGCGACCCAGAAGCCATTGTGACCCTCTGGTTGACCGGCCGTGTCACGAGTCTGCAGCATTGCACCGTGTCCGGGTGAATAAAACTCTCAGTGCTGCCCGTGTCAAACAGGCAGCTAGTCCTGTGACCCTCCACCAGGATATCCATCACTGACCTTGCAAGCTGGTGTGGGGCACTTTGGTCGAGGGTTACAGAGGCCAGAGTTGAATTGCCGTCTTGGTGCCCAATAAGCACCCGTGGTTTGGGGGCGGGGCGAGGTGGTGCCGACAAAGATGGCCGCCCCCATATCTCACACGCGGCTCTGCCCGACCCCGCTCATGGTTTAGACTTACAGACCTTGGCGAAATGGCCCTTCTTTCCGCAGCTGGAGCAGGTCGCTTCTCAGGCCTGGCAGCATTTCACTCACGGGTGGCGGGGTCTGCAGCGTCCACGGAACCAGTGGGGGATCGCGCGGCTGGACAGCGTCAGCATTGTGCAGAGCAGCCTCCAGCGTGTCAGCAGTCTTGATCGCAGAGCGTAAGATAAGATCAGCATTTTCTAGCAGCCGCTGGTGCACGTACACTGACCTGATCCCCGTAATGGGGGCGTCTCGTAACAGAAGCTCCGCATGCTGTTCCGCCGTCAGTCCCTTGCAGTTGCAGGCCCAAACGAGTGTCTGTAGGGATCGGAGAAACTCCCCGCTCGACTCGCCAGTTCGCTGATGTCGCGTCGCTAAGCGATTTCTTGCATAGATGGTGTTCACCAGCCGCAGGTACTGTCTTTTGAGTGCGTCCAGTGCCCCTTGGTAGGTTGGCAGGTCCCTGATAAGGGAGAATACTTTAGGGCTGATCCTGGAAAGGAGGATTTTGTGCATTGTAGCAGGCTCAGTCAGGGGAATCACTTCCAAGTATGATTGGAAGCATACAAGCCAAAGTTCAAAGGCAAGAGCTGCTTCTGGAGCTTGAGGGTCCAAGTCTAATTTTTCCAGATGTAAAATACTCTCCATGTTTTAAAACTTCCAGCCAATAGGCTTTTATTGGCTGGAAGAAAGAACAAGCAGCAAGTGACCACAACATCCTGGAGACTGAGGCCGGGGCTGTGCCTCCAATCGCCTTTATACCGGGGTCAGTGGGAGGAGCCACAGGAGCAGTCAGCAGGGGGGCGTGTCCAGACAGGTATATGTAGTTCACCACAATATACCTCTTGTGTAGATCAGGGCCCCACTCAATATTCACCTGTGTGTGATCTGACAGAACTGTAATCTTACTGGGGCCATCATAACCTGAAGGCTGCTTAGTAGTTGGACCTAAAGACTGACTTATGATTATGCCCTCTGGGATATTAAATAATGTCACCTCTAGAATTTTATTGCATAGGAACTGTACCTTTGATCTGGAATTCCTAGGGTTATATCCACGCATGTCAAGGCATCTAACCCAAATTTGAATCTTCCATTTCTCCTTTGTTAGCCCACATTACCCATGTCCATGGAGAAGATTTGTTATTGTTCACTGAGTGTTCTCCAAGTAACAACCTCACTGTTGAAACATTGTTCGCCCTAATGGTTTAGGAGCACAGCCCTAGTCATAGTTAATTCCATTGAAAACGTTTGTACATTATTCTCTCCATGTTGATTTAAACCTGTACCACACACAAGTAATCTCTGCTCTTACTTCCAGTTTAAATCTTAAATTATTTTAAATCCATATTTTCTATTTGTTTTTCCAGACCATCCAATCCAGACTCCAAACTGTCTTGGACACAAGGCGTCCATTTTTTCCTCACCCAGTATTGTTTTGGGTCAGGAGAGACAAGCATTAGCATATTTTCCTTTTCCTTTGATTTTTTTGATAAAACTCCCCTGGTTCTCAGGACAAGGGAACTGAAAATTACCCCTTTGATAGGACCTGTCCCCACCTTCTTGGAACAGTTGTTCCATCCTCATGTCTCCCAAATCAAGGTTATCATGTACATCAATTGTTATGCGTCGATGGTGATAACATTCCTGTTTCTCCCCCACCAATTTCAGCTGGTTGATATAGTACCACCCACTTTTAACAGGAGGAGTCAGTACTGGGCTGTGAAATGTGTGCCTTGATCCAATTTGAAACTCCGGGGTAGTCCCCAGTGAGTCCAAATCCTTTCCAATTAGATTTTTGCAATGGCCCTTGTTGTCTCCGTCTTAGCCGGGAAAGCTTGCACTAACATCATAAAGGTATCTATTACTACCAGAGTATGTTTGTACCCTCCTGGGATGGGCAGTAAGGCACCAACATAAACCATTAGTCCAAAGCCCTTCCACTAACCTGGTGTGTTTAAGGGCTGCTTTCTTTACATTTCTGTCAAGATTATATTGTGCACAGATCAAGCAATTTTTGACATAATGCTCCACATCATCCTTTATCTGAGGCCACCAGCCCGCTTCCTCAATCTTTTTCAGTGCTTTTGCACCCCTGCTGTCCCCATAGATCATTGTACCGATAGATCATCTGGTTTCTTCCTCCCTCCAGACCCACAAGCTTTCCTTCATATAGAACTACTCCATCTTTGACAAACACTCCCCTGCTCCTTGTATATTTCAGAACCTGCTCCTTCTATTAATTTAAAAAATTCTTTATCTTTCTTCTGCTCCTCTGTTAGATCCATAACCTTAATCTGTCGTTCCTTCTTCCTCCCAATCTGTTCTAATTCTATCAAATCCTCAATTCAACAGCCAGCTCTGCTACTGTTTTTTGTTATTGGTTAAACCTCCTGCCTAACAGCTTCCCTTGGGCAATTTTCCAAAGGGCATTCCCAGCAGTTTTCCCTTTGCAGCCAGAGGGACCGACAAACTCCACGTATTGTGGTCACTTCCCCAACACATAGTTCTGGAGGTATTCCCTCCAATCAAAACAATCCAAGTCCTTTAGACTTGCAAAATTTCCTGAATTCTTCATTCTGGGTTAGTAACTGCTAACTACCCAGCCCCATATTTCTCTGTCCCTCACCTATATAGTCCAACTTGAGTCTACTGGAGAACAAAGATGTATCCTCAAGCCTCCAACAGGGATGCAAATATTCTGTTACAAGAATCACCCCTTGTAATAATGATCAGTAAAGCACAGAAAATCTAAAATTATCAACAAGTAACTTATATTGTCTCAACTAAAAAATCATATGGGTTCACAAGCTAACTACTTGTGTTCATCCTACTAGAATCCTCGAAACTCCATGAACAGTCAATGAAGAGAAAAGGAGTCTAACTGTGGTCCTGATCCGTGATCCTGATGGAGACCCCCTTAACCGCGATGGTTGGTCTCTGCAGAGTTATCTCTGTTACATATTTGGAGCTCCTGACTCACATAGTGGTCCTCATCAGTTGAACTGGTAAATCTCCATCCCATTGTCTCAAGGTCACCTTTTTACTGGTTCTAGTCCAGAGCTACAACCAACATCGTTTCATGCTTCTGCTCACTACTCTCCTCTCCAGCTTTATGTATTTGTGTCATTCAACTCTGACTGGTCCAAACCAGTTAAACTAGGCAACCCAAACAGAGTCTATTGAGATTACAGATTGCTTCTTCGGTAGGTATGGCATTTTGCATAATAAATAGCTACTTGTCTGAGAATGGCATTGTCTGAGCAGGTCATTACCTGAAATTCCTTGTGCCCACATTCAATTGCTCTGATTGCATTGTCCCAGAGCAAGAATTAGTTAAGAATTCACAAAATGGGGGGAAAAAAAAGATAAATAAGAGAAAATCTGCTGATGCTGGAAATCCGGGCAGCACACATAAAATGCTGGAGGAATTTGGCAGGCCAGGCAGCATCTATAGAAAAAAGTACAGTCGACATTTAGGGCTGAGACCCTTTGTGAGGACTGGAGAAGATTTAAATGGTGGGGTGAGGGGAGAGAAAACCACCAGGTGCTAGGTGAAACCTGAAGGGGGAGGGATGATGTAAAATGCTGGGAAGTTGGTTGGTGAGATGAGGTGAAGGAGGGGAAAGGGTATGAGAAATGAAGGGTGGGGGGGGGGGTTTGGGGGACATTACTGGAAGTTTGAGAAATCAATGTTCGTGCCATCAGGTTGGAGGCTACCCAAACAAAATATAAGGCGTTGCTCTCCAACTTAAATGTGGCCTCATCATGAGAGTGGAGGAGGCCATGGATGGACATATCAGAATGGGAATGGGAAGTGGAATGAGTGGCTATTGCTCTGGTGGATGGAGCGTAGGTGCTTGGTGAAGTAGTCTCCTAGTCTACCCAGTGACCAATGGCCACACTGGGAGCACCGAACACAGTAAATGACCCCAACAGACTCACAGGTGAAGTGTCACCTCACCTGGAAGGACTGTTTAGGGCTTTGGATAGTAGAGAGAGAGGAGGTGTAGGGGCAGGTGTAGAACTTGTTCCGCTTTCAAGGATAAGTAACAGGAGGGAGATCAGTGGGAAGGGATGAATGGACAAGGGAGTTGCATGTGGAGGCTGGTGGGACAAGTGGAACCCTATCCCTGGTAGGGTAGCGGGAGGATGGGGTAAGAGCAGACATGCATGAAATGGATGAAGTGCGGTTGAAGGCAACTTTGATGGTGGAGGAAGGAAAACAAAGACAATTGGTTTGTCTGCTTCCCATGTCCTTGTTTAACCAAATTCACAAATTTGTAGACTATAGTTCCTTCTGGCCAACTGTTCGAAGTAAGCTTATTATCAGAGTGCATATATGTCACCATATACAGCCCTGAGGTTCATTTTCTTGCGGGCATTCTCAATAAATCCATAGAATAATACCAATAACAGAATCAATGGAAGACTGCATTCAACCAGTGTACAAAAGGCAACAAACTGTGCAAATATAAAAATCAAGAAATAATAATAAATAAATAAGCAATAAATATCAGGAATATGAGATGAAGAGTCCATTGATTGTGGGAACATTTCAGTTACAGGGCAAAAGAAGATGAGTGAAGTTAAACCCCTGGTTCAAGAGCCTGATGGTTGAGGGGTAATACTATTCCTGAACCTGGTGATGTGATTCCTGAGGCTCCTGCACCTTCTCCCTGAAGGTAGCCATGGGGAAAGAGAGCAGGTCCTGTGGTGAGGGTGTTTGATGATGGATGCTGCTTTCCTGCAACAGCACTTCATGTAGATGTGCTTAATGGTGGGGAGGGCTTTACCCTGATGGACTGGACTATATCCACTACTTTTTGTAGGATTTTCCATTCTAGGGCATTGGTATTTCCTTATCAGACTGTGATGCAGTCAGTCAAAATACTCTCCACTACACATCTATAGAAGTTTGTCGAAGTTTTTGATGTCATGCCAAATCTTTGCAAATTCCTAAGGAAGTAGAGGTGCTGCTGGCTTTCTTCGTAATTGAACTTATGCACGGGAGCTAGGACAGATCCTCCAAAGTAATAACACTGAGGAATTTTAAATTGCTGATCCTCCGATGAGGACTGGCTCATGGACCTCTGGTTTTCTCCTCCTGAAGTCAATAATCAGCTCCTTGGTCTTGCTGACGTTGAGTAAGAGTTTGCTGTTAAGGCACCTCTCAGCCAGATTTTCAATCTCCCTCCTATATGCTGATTCATCACCACCTTTAATTGGCCTACAACAGTGACATCAACAGCAAACTTCAGTATGGCACTGGAGCTGTGCTTAGTCTTCGGTGACATACCAAATCTCCTCAAACTCCTAATGAAATATTGCTGCTGACACACCTTCTTTGTGTTGGTCCTAGGATAGATGCTCTGACCCAGGAACTTAAAGCTGCTCATCCTTTCCAATGCTGATCCCATGCTGAGGACTGGTGTGCTTTCTCCAGACTTCCCTTTCCTGAAGTCTAAAATAATTTCTTTGCTCTCACTGATGATGAGTGTAAGACTGCTGTTGCAACATTGTGCAACCAACCATCTGTGATTTTTCTAGCAACATTGCTGTCACTGGTGAGTTTTCAGATGGAGTTTGAGCTGTGTATAGTCACACAGTCGTGAATGTAAAGAGAGTTGAGCAGTGGGCTAAATATGCATTGGTTGCCAGTGAGGAGACATTATTTCCAACCCGTGTTGACTGCCGTCTCCCAGTGAGGAAGTTGAAGACCCAGTTGCAGAGGGAATGTAGAGACCCTGATTTTGAAGCTTGTTGATTAGTACTGAGAGGATGATGATGTTGAACGCTGAGCTGTAATCGATAAACAATAATCTGTTTTGTGGTTGACTGGAGAGCCAGTGAGATTGCACCTAGCGTGAGGGTGGGCAAGTTGCAGCAGGTCCAGCTCCTTTAACAGAAGTTAACTTTAACTATAGCCAACTTTCCAAAGCACTTTGTTGCAGTTGATGTGACTGCACACCAGACAACAGTCATTGAGGCAGCTCACCTGCTCTTCTTGGGACTGGTAGATTGATCCCCTTTTGGGGCAGATGGGAACCACCAACTGCAACAGTGAGAGGTTGAAGATGCCCTCGTACACTCCAACTAGTTGGTTGGCATAGGTTTTCAGTATCCAGCTAGGTACACCATCAAGCTGACGCCCTGCGAAGGTTCACTCTCTCAAAGTTATGTTCGGACATTGGCCGCTTGAGACAAAGAATACAGGGTCACCAGATACTGTAGGATTTGGCCTTATTCTGCCCTTCAAAACATGCACAAAAGGAATTGAGCTCACCGTGGAGTGAAACATCACTGCAATTTATGCTGTTAGGTTTTGCCCAACATGCAAACCCTGCCACAGCTGTTATATACCTGATAATGTCTCAAACTTCATACAGAATTGTCTTTTGACTCTCACGAAGGCCTTCCATAACTTCTTATAGGGTTCTGGATCACTATTCTTGAATGCCACAGATTTAGACCTCAGCAAACTCTGAATCTCATGGTTCATCCAGAGCTTCTAGTTTGGAAAGACTTGGTATGTCCTCAGAAGCATACTGTACATTTGTCCACATTGCTCAATGAAGGCACAGACAGCTGTGTCATATTCATTAAAAACTGGTGATGAATCCCGGAATATGGATGGTCCAGTCGAGTAGTTCAAATCAGTCTTGTAAATATACCTCTGCCTCCCTCTCCATCTTCACCTCTGGAGCTATGGTTCTTAGTCTCTGCCTATCTGCCAGCAGTAGAAGTACAGCCAGATGATTGGACTTGCCAAAGCATAAGTGTGGAATGGCACTGTAGGCATTCTTCATCATGGTGTAACAGCAATTAGGTGTATTGACTCCTCTGGTTCTAACGGTATGTTGGATGCAGTTAGTCAGAGGCGTCCTCAAGCTAGCCAGGTTGAAGAGCCCTGTAATGATTGGGAAGGCATTAGGGATGCTGATTCGTGGCTGGTGATCAAAGTGCTAATCTCCTCCAGTGCCAGCTTGATGTTAGCCAGAGGTGGAGATGATGGTGGAGAAAAAGTAGAACAGATGACACTGAACTACCAGATGTTTCAAAGCATAACAGACAGAACTTGCAAGTCTCC